>NW_011942149.1:2655570-2730822 GCF_000187425.2 Metarhizium robertsii ARSEF 23 | reverse complement strand
CCATGCGGAAAGCGAGAGAGTATTCATACAGACTATTCTTCATCACTCACCTCGTCGTGGCATTACTTACACCTGTCCTGCTCTTCTTTCACGCGTCATCAGCCAGATTCTACATTGCCGAGGCTTTTGCCATCTTCATCCTCGACCTGGCTGTGCGACGAATCACCACTATCAACGCCCCATCAACAATGGAAAACATACCCGGAACAACTCTCGTCAAAGTCACGTCCTCATCCCCGTGCACAAGCTGACTCCTTTCCGCGCCACCCCCGGCTCACACATCTACCTGAGTGTCCCACCACAAGGTCGCTCCGCAGCTGTTCCATCTTCCAAGTCTGCCATCTTTGATTACCTGTACAATCCCTTCACTGTTGCTGCTGTTGACGCCGAAGAAGGCACCATCAGCCTCATCGCTCGCGTCAGAAACGGGCCCATGACAAACGTCCTCTCCGCCTATTCGTCCGCAACACCCCGACCACCCTCGGAACCTCGCAAGATCACACTGGCTGTTGAAGGCCC
The DNA here is from genome assembly GCF_000187425.2 of Metarhizium robertsii ARSEF 23. Classification (NCBI taxonomy): domain Eukaryota; kingdom Fungi; phylum Ascomycota; class Sordariomycetes; order Hypocreales; family Clavicipitaceae; genus Metarhizium; species Metarhizium robertsii. The sequence goes on along the minus strand of NW_011942149.1, from coordinate 2,730,303 downwards.
TTACGGTACCATGGCCACAAAGTACAACGACCTTTTGAAGTGGGGAGCCACCAAAGTTCTTCTCGTGTCCGGCGGAGTAGGCGCAACATTCACCCTGCCAATCTACCAAGCGCTCCAGAGCGAGCTGTCCTCCGCCAAGCTCCAATTCATATGGGCCATCCGTGGCGCTGGCGACGCCACATGGGCCGTGTCAAACAAAACCACAGGGCAGGTTGTTCTTGAAGATCCCAATATCCAGCTCTACTTGACAGGAGACTTGGGCCTAAGGGAACAAGACAACGGCGACTCTGCTGGAGGCTCTGTTGAGCTGTCCAGCATGCGTAGGACGAATGGACGGCTGACGGCCAATCATAATAAAAAGAGACCCAATATCGAAAAGATTGTAGATGACATGTTCCGAGGGAGCCCGGATGAATCAGTCGCAGTTTTAGTTTGTGGGCCGATCGAAATGAATCGAGAGGTACAGCGAAGAGTGAGGCCCTGGGTGATGAAGGGCCGAAGAGTTTGGTGGCATAACGAAACATTCGGCTGGTAACAGAGCAGAGGCAAATAAATATTTGACAACTTTTGTCCATACTAGTAATGCTTCATGGTCAATGTACTATATCCCCTGGTATAAATATTATATACGAATTTTCATCGTGAACCTTGGAATGGCTCTTGCTGGCCTTTTCCGTGACAAACTTTTTCGCCGTGGGATGCTCGGATCCAAGTCATCGCAGCACAATCATCGTCACTGAGCATCTCGTTTTTCAGCTCCAAAATCTGTAATCATTATAGCTTATTGGTGCGAAAGTTCCTGACGGCCAACGTTTCGTCTTTGCCACTATTGATGTCACATCACTATATTTGTGAATAATCTACTTACAAGCATTCATCTCCCAGGGCCAAACAGAGTCAAATATTCCATCCTGCGCCACGCATTCTAAACTATCAAACCACCGAAGAGAGATCAATATCACTGTCTATAGCGGGCGAGCTGTGCCATGATATTTTGTACTTGGCTGGCAGCATCTCCATTGTTCCCATTTGCACCTTGATTGCTGCTTCCATTTGGCTGCTGACCTCCATAAGGAGCCCCATATGGTGTTTGTGAAGGTGCATGTTGCTGGGGGTTTGTACCGCTTAAGCTCCCCAAGATAGCTTGAATGTCAACTGGAGGGTTGTGAGCTGCGTGGGCACCACCAACCGCAGGGTGAGGGTAGCTCCCAGCTGCTGGAGGCGTTGCTGACTGGCCCTGGATCGTCGATAGCAGTCGCTGAAGTGTAGCGTTATCAACATGTCCCATCAAGCTGGCAATATCAGCGGCTGAAGTTGGGGGTGGTTGCTGTGGCTGTAGAGGGTACGCAGTTGGCTGTTGACCTCCACCATAAGCAGGCTGCTGATGCTGTGTGCCATAGGGGTTCTGGTATGCTCCATTGCTGCCATAGCCTTGGTTGTAGTTTGCAGGTGCGGCAGTCGACTTGGCGCGTAGAATGACCTCTGCTGCAGTGCCAGGGTCGAGGTCCACGTATTGATCAAAGCGCACATTGTTGCTTCCAGCAGAGCGGTCGAACACCTGCACAGGGACTCTGGCGAGATTTTGAGCACGGATATCCAAGTCCACAACGCCATGTACACCTTCTGCTGCTTGTCGCTGAATGACTTGATCCTTGGGAAAGCGAGGATGCAAGTACATAACTTGCGTCTTCAGGCCCTTGACCTTGAAGGCCCCCTCAACCCAGTTTACGAAATCGCGATTGACATCGGGCTGCAAGATAATTTGCACATCTGGCACATCGGCGCCGTATCTTCGTGGGATATCAAGCTCTGGTTCATTACGAGGTCGACCATGTGGGCTCGGGCTTCGTCTCCGATAGGGATCACGATCACTGCGCCCGTACGGGGGCGATCGGGACCGTCCTCGGCCGCCACGACTAGAGTCGCTGTAGCCACGGTCTCTCCCGCCAAAACTGTCGTCTCTCGAGTGGTAATCGTTACGACGAGGTGAGTGATTCCTACCGGGACGATAATCATCTCGGCCGTGTTTATCCCCTCTCCGCCCATTCTCACGGCCGCGGCCTCTGTCTGGGCTTCGGTTGCGGTCTTTCTTTGACTTATCCTGTACACGAGATATTTCCAGATCTATCTACCCTGTTAGAATTGCCGTGTTCCCAGGCTGAAACAGGACTGAGACTTACGTATGCGACGACCCTTGATCTCGATTCCCTGCAGGTTCTCCATTGCCCTTTGGCCTTCTTCGATGGTGTGATACTGCACAAATCCGTATGCGGACTTCAAAGAGATTTGTGCAAGTCTACCATATCTATGGAATAATTCAAACACGTCGCGTTTGGAAACCTTATCACTTGAGAGGTTGCCTGTTGGGGAACAAAGCGAAGTTAGCAAACATTTCAAGCGGTGGATGAAGATGGCATACCAATAAAGATGCGGGAACCTTCAGGAAATCGATCCCACTTAGCCTCAGACATATATTGTCTTTCGTCTGCCATGAATTGGTCCCATTGGCGTTGGTACTCTACATCACGACCCTGATCCGCGGAGTACCCAGGTGCTGTCTGGGTTGAATACGGTGAAACATTCAGGCCGCTGGCAGGGGGGAGGGGAAGGCTGGCCACGGGGTCTGTGGAGGTTCCTGGAGCACTGCCGATATGATATGATGGCGCTTGACCAGTGTTTGGCTGAGCAACGACAGCTGCGGTTGCATTGGGGTTAGCTCCAGCGGGATGATGCTGTGAGGCATACAATGGGGAAGCGGAGTGCGGTTGGGGAGGCCTTGGGGGAAGGGAGGAAGTAGATGGCAATGTAGTCGAGGACGACAGAGATGCAGAACCCGTGGGCGGTTCAGCCTGTGCCGGCGAAGCAGGAGATGGATCAGAGTCGGCATTGGATTCAGTAGGTTTGGCAGTGAGGTCAGCCACAAGTTTCTGGATATCAAGCGACGGTGAACTTTGCGACTCCGTAACAGCGGGATTTGGACCATCTGTGGGCTTAGGCTGGGCTCCTTGGTCTTGGTCTTGGTCTTGCTGGTCATCCCCTCTATGGTCTGATGGTGCTGGGACGGGAGGGTTGGCTGAAGGTTCATGCTGGGCATTTTGATGGCTGTTTGAAACAGGAGGCGTAGACGTTGCAGATGGGTCATGGACGGTAGCAGGGCTAACTTCTGAAGATCGACTGACGTTCAACTGCTCGGATGGAATGGGAACTAGATTGGATTCCTGCAGACTCGACGACACTAGTTGATCAATGTCCTGTTCACCTCCTTCGTTTGGTTCGATGGGCGAGTCGAATGTCTTGGCGTAATCGTCGTTGGCTTCTGAGGGCTCTGGCGGAGGATGGGCCTGCGCAGGCTGGGCAGGCTCAGTATCCTCGCCATATGGGTCGTTAAAACTGTCGTCATCTACAACATCGTCGTTGTCAGTGGCATCAGCGAGGGCGGGATCGACAACGGGCTTGTCGACGAGGGCCTCAGGGGCACCAGCGGTAGCAGCAGCAACCATGGCGTCGATGGTATCGACAGTGTCTTGAAGTGCTGGAACAACAAGCGGCGCCGCGGTGTGGACAGGCGATGGTGACACGGGGGACAAGTTGGCACTGGCCTGAAGTTCGGCTTCAGGCTCTTTCATGAAAGCGGAAGGTATTCGGCCTAAGCTTGGGGAAATGGAAAGCAAAGCTGGAGCCTCTTGCACCGTATGAGCACGATGGCTTAAGCGACGCTGATCGCTGAGCTGGGAGGATAAGGTTTTGCAATGCGGGCGAAGGGGTTGGTGTGGTTGATAAAGTATCAGCAGACTTGCATTGAATCCATCGATGCTTGGGGGTTGACAAGTAGCTGTGACAACACTGCGCCAAGGATTTGCGTGCTGCTGCAGGGCAACTGACGAGCAACGAGCAGCCTGCTTTGAACAAGTTGATGTCGATAAAAGGAGATTGTGTTTCTTTCTCGGAAGAATGACTGATTTACTCAGTAATGGCTCGATAAATGGCGCCAACTGCTGAAAATGGCCCGCGTGGTGATGATGTGAAGAAGGCAAAAAATGGCTGGGCGAAGTTCGAGTTGGAAAGTGGCGCCTTGGGGGGTGTAAGCAGACTCAGGTCGGAAGGTGTGCCTTCTGTGTGAGCGGAATCAGGGTGTCGGATAAACCTGAGTAGGTGCCGCGCTAGTCAAGTTTAGGACATGGACTTCACCGCTCCCGATTCATTATCATAAGGTTTCCGGTAACTCTTTTAGACAATTGCCTAAGCTCAGCCAGTACCAAAAGCAGAGAGACTTGGCGATCCGTCTCAAGACTGACATATACCGGAGAGACGGGACCAATTGTGCATTTTGATGTCGCACAACCTTTGGCGGCAATCCCCAGGGCGGCCTTGCCCATCACCATGATCTGCCACAAGCTGTCGCGACGCGCTGTCTTTATCACAAGGCCTTTGCAGAGGACACTGCAGCCTTTGCTGTTACAGAGAGCCAAAAGATATGGCGCCTTTGATGCAAATCTCGATCAAGAGGCCCTGGCAGAAGCAAGGACTTGGTACCAATCTTTTGATGCATCGCAGCTACCCAAAGGCAGCACCACGTACGCGCGATCCAGCGGCCCAGGCGGCCAGCATGTGAACAAGTGAGGCGACTCCTTTTCTGATAGCGCACGCCGTGGAGTGATGCACTGATTGTGTATAGAACAGAAACCAAGGCCACCACTGTGTATTCAGTGCGGGATCTTTTGTCCACCCTGCCGAGGAATCTGCACGCTGTTGTACGATCCTCCAAGTACTATGTGGCGAGTAACGACAGCCTCACATTCCAAGACCAAACTCATCGATCAAGAGCTGCGAATGCAGACGAGAATCGAACTAAACTCCTTGAAGAAGTAATACGTATCTACAAAGAGACAACACCAACTGAGACAAGTGGCGAGAAGAAGAAGAAATATGAAGCCATGTGAGGGTCTTTCAGACGCAGTGCATGTCATTTGGCTCTGGCTAACTTGGACGTAGAGAAAAACGATTCCATGAAGCTCGCATAAAACAGAAAAAGTTTGCTAGTGCAAAGAAACAGTCACGAAAGGGGCCACAAGGCTGAGGTCTCCTTGATGGAGCCGGCATAGATATCTACCTTGACCAAGCCCCCCTGACACGCTCCAACTCATGGTTGATTTAAGCCCGCGTTGTGCAGAAAAATTGCTATGATAAATCAACCTCGCAAGATTAACATATATGGCGGTGCAGGCTTATGAGGAGTTCGTGGCGCAAATGCCACCACTGTCCCGCGAGATATGTTCAGGACAAATGAGCCGGTTGGAAGATGAAATAAAGCAACCTCGTCAGGTAGAATCAAGAGTTAGGCCAGTCTACGAGTGAAAAACCCAGCCTGTCGCTGGAAACGGCCCGTGATAGCTTTCCGTGACAGCTGCAGTTGATTTCGATATCAAGAAGAACTGTCCACTACCTCCCTAGGTAGATCTACATCGACTTCTAGATGCCGACGGCCAAGACCGCCTTACAAAAGTGAGTCTCTGCTGGTTCGGAAAGATGAACGTTCAGTGCAAGGCCACATGAAGTGCAATGACGCCAAACACGATTAGGCGCACAGTCCATGATATTACATTCTGAGTTCCAATTAGTGTCCGTTGAGCTGGCCAACGGGGGTGGTGCGCAATACCACATTCGACATCTACATGTAGCTGCAAGGTGGCTCAATCTCGTAAGAACCCGCCGCCTGCTGTGGTGAAACAATGACCCAAGCTCCAGGTTCCAGTCCCCATCTATGCCTCTGCGTGAGACCCCACCTCATCCAGTTGACCGAGGAGAGTCTCTCCTCCACACAATCTCGCCGCGAGATAAATTGTACGAGCTGAGCCTCGCTCAAATTCGCAGAGATACACCCGTTGGCCGAACACGAAATCGACAGGGAGCTTTGCAGCCTCCATACGGACGAAAATACGAATACCTCGACACGTCGCCCGTGATCCGAGGATATATTGCGTTCTTGTTCGGTGCTGCCACTCCCAAGGCCACATCCGCAAACCATTAGTTATATAGTACCTCGATTGCAACGGCCCTGCCCAGGCCTCGCGAGGCAAACCTTTCGCAGCGACGTCCTGCCGCTTTTTCCCATCTCTGCGAACACGCCGGTTGAAGAAAGATGGACGGCAAACAGCAGACACCGCAGCCTCAGATCCAGCCTTGTAGATACAAGGTTGGAAAGACGCTGGGAGCTGGCTCCTACTCTGTGGTGAAGGAATGTGTTCATATTGATACCGGTCGATACTATGCCGCCAAAGTTATCAACAAGCGGCTTATGGCAGGCCGTGAGCACATGGTTCGTAAAACCTTTCGACTCTTGATTTGACATGTCGCATCGTCACCGTTTCGAGCAATAGATTCTGTAGATTGCTTGCTGATACCATCTTGGCCATGTTGTCTAGGTCCGCAATGAAATTGCCGTCCTCAAGAAGGTGTCCATGGGCCACCAAAACATACTGACGCTTGTCGACTACTTTGAGACGATGAATAACCTCTACCTTGTCACCGACCTGGCTCTCGGCGGTGAACTCTTTGACCGAATCTGTCGCAAGGGATCATACTACGAATCCGACGCCGCCGACCTTATCCGCGCAACGCTATCTGCTGTAGCTTACTTGCACGACCACGGTATAGTACACCGCGACCTCAAGCCCGAGAATCTTCTGTTCCGAACGCCAGAGGACAACGCGGACCTGCTTATTGCGGATTTTGGCCTCTCACGCATCATGGACGAAGAACAGTTTCACGTTCTCACAACCACCTGCGGCACGCCAGGGTACATGGCTCCGGAAATCTTCAAAAAAACGGGCCATGGCAAGCCTGTTGACCTTTGGGCCTTGGGAGTCATCACCTACTTCCTCCTCTGTGGCTACACCCCATTCGACCGGGACTCCGACTTTGAAGAAATGCAGGCCATTCTAAACGCAGACTACAGCTTCACGCCAGTAGAATACTGGCGCGGCGTCTCCAGCAATGCCAAGGACTTTATCCGTCGATGCCTGACCATCGATCACACCAAACGCATCACCGCGCACGAGGCCCTTCAGCATGCCTTCGTTGCCGCCGAAGAGCCCACCGACGGAGCAGGCGAGAACCTCCTCCCCACCATCAAGAAGAACTTCAACGCCCGCCGCACCCTCCACGCAGCCATCGACACTGTCCGCGCTATTAACAAGCTCCGCGAGGCGTCACACCTCATGGACGGCGCTCGCTCAAAAGAACCCGGCCGCGGCGCAGCCCCGCGCAGCGACGGCAACGGAACCCGCAAGGACGACAGCGGCATCTCGCTCGGCAAAGAGGACTCGGGCTACGGCACACAGCACGACGCAGACGTCGTTATGGGCAATACCACTGCCGCACCAGCCCTCAGCAGTGTCCCCGCCTCCCTACAACCAGGCAACCAAGCGAACAAGGTCATACAAACAAGTAAAGGTCTCTGGAGCGCCCCTACGTCAAACAGGTGAATTTGACGTCACGACAACATCCCCTTGACTTTTTTTCTCATGAACCACCCCCCCCCCCTCTCTTTTTTTCCCCATCTTGCAAAACCGACATACATAAGCGAAGGAGATATGAGTTGGACATCAAGCGCTCTGGAAGCCCGATTTGTCTTGTAGGCTCATGACGTTTTTTTCTTTTGTCGACAACCTTTTTCTTGCTAGAGTCTTGTTTAGATGACGGGCGGTTGGGATGAACCACAGGATGCTTTACGAATTGAGTAATGACCTATGACGGGCAATTATATCCGAGTTTGAATATAGAACCAGGAACAACCTCCACTGGACGTAACCCGTGATTTGGAACGCCATGAAACGCTTTAGACAGGCCAAGTAGACTGGGCATTAGACGGTGACCTTTGCATTTTTGCAAATAGTCGATCAAGTCGCACCGTTTTCCATGAGTGAATACAGACCCGGCTAGCTATCCTATCCGCTGGACCTGTCGGTGGCCGTTTACAACTCTTCCATACCCTCCAGTTTTGGTCACTGTTGAATGCTCAGATGTGGTGATATTTTTACATTTTGTTCAAGGATTCATTCCCTTCTAATTCTAGTTTCTAGCGAGTGGCATCTTTGGTATTTTCTCCATTCCCCTCTGATCATCCCTTTCAGACGACCGAGTCGCCCCGCCCCCCGTTGGGCTCATCACCACAAGCCACAAGTCCTAAAACTTCTGCCTGCCCTTGCGGGCAATCACAGGTAACCGCCTGTCCAATATGTCCAAATCATGAGCGCCTTTCCCGTCCACTGCCAGGCTCTCTAGCGAGCGTATCGGTGCATGTTAACCCTTCCCTATTGACCCATATATGCACGAATTACTTGGTATGTATACATTACGTACTCTATCATTGCAAGCCGTTTCCATGGCTATTATATGCAGTACGTTGGATCAAATTCACTCCCTGTGGCTTTTCGTCCCCTTTCCGCATCATTATGAGCCAACTGACGAAATTAGTCAGAGGGCCGCCACATTTGTGAGAGAGTGTCATGAGTCCAAATTAAAAAAGATAAAACACCACGTTGCGCCAATTCGCTGTGCCGATGAATGCCAAAGATGTTTGAAAAAAAAAGGGGTGGGTTCGAAGATTAATTATGTGGAAGTTGATTTGGCAATATGCCGAGAATCATAAGCAATTGTCGTTAAAAAGTAGTCCCGCGATGAAAGGAGGCGAGGAAGATGACGAGCTAATAGTGTCGAGTCGTCGGAGCGTGTTATTATACGCGGGTGAAAGTCGCGTACCGGTTTTCGTCTTGTTTCATTCCTAATTCTGTCGAACAACAACAACTTCGCTTAATTCGACATCTCGAGGCGGCGCATTACCGTCCCATATTTGGCCGTTGCTCGATATGTCCATCACCATCATCCCTTGGACTGTGTCCTCGGAGATGGTGGGACTCAGCGTGCCGCTGCTAGAGCTGCAGCTGGAGCTGCTTCCCAGTGTCCAGCCATCGCTTGAGTTTTCTCGGCGTTGTTCTAGCAATCCGAGACCGAAATATTCGTGTCCGTACTCTTCATCCGCGAGCCGGTGGCGGTCTCCAATTTCGACAAATTCGTATTCCCATCGTGTGATCTTGTCGGCCTGGCGCTGAGGCAGGTATCGCGCTCGAACAGAGTAGAAGAATCCTACAGCAATAAGGCCGCCGCCAACAAGATCGATGGCATAATGGTGGCTTAGGTACATGGTCGACCACCAGATCCACCCGACATAGCCAATGAAGAACATTCGGAACTGAGGAAAGCAATGGCTCATGAAAAGAGCCTCCAGCACAGCGTATCCTCCATGCAATGACGGAAACGCACCAAACGGCAGAGGGGCGTTGGTGAAGTTGGTCGTATAGAGGTCGATATTGAATATTTTGTCGACGCGAGCAAGACCAGCGGGGGAACCCTCCATACCATACATGGCTGGGACTAGGCCATGTTCATTCTCGTACCAAGGAGGGGTGCACGGGAACATGAGTTGGATAGTGACGCCAAGTATGCTCATCCAGCCAAAGGTTCGCGCAAACACGGGAGTGGTTCCAGGAGCGGCAAAGATGAACATAAGGAGGGAGCACACCGCAGGAGCCCCAAAGTGAATAATACCATAGGGGAGCCAGGCTAGAATGTCAAGGATGGCGTGCTTATGAGCTGAGAGGATATTCGACAAATTGGCGCCGTACAAGACATTTTCGAGGGCCGGCAGCACTCGAACCCAGATATGGGGCCTGTAATCGTAAGGGATAAAGCTGCGAGAAGTTCTGGTTAGCATTGCCGAGTTTGATGACAGAGCCCGCAGACGAACACTAAACACCTCTCAAAGAGGGCGGAGGGAGGGGGGACGTGGAACGATGCGGAAAATTACATACCGACTGCAGAAAAAATAGACAAGCCAAACCCATATCGTCACAGCTGGCAAAAAGAACTGTCGCGTGGCAGGCATGAGAAAAATCCATGATACAGCTACCAAGGCGAAAAACTTTAGGGCAGGAGCCGGAGGAGCAATCCAAAGAGAGAAGAGGGTCAATCCGATGAGGAAGATGTATTGCAGGTCTGAAGCTCTCCATCTGTGCCTTTGAAGATCACGCAAACCATCCCAGAGGTTGAAAGATGTTCGTAGGGCAGTGATGTCTTCTGCGCCAGGGTGCATTGTCTTGGATTTGGATCGGGCTCGTCGTCGGCCAACATGGTAGCGGTTGGGGAGGCGGTTTAAGAATGCGATGGTCAGGTTCTCAGTCCAGAGCGACGGCAGAACCGGCTTTCCCGGAACGGAGCCGGGAAGATCCTTCATGATAGGTATATCGACGGAGCTGAAGCCACGATTGCGGTTCGCCGGGGGGTTAAGGGGGGCAGGGAAAAGGTCGGTCAGGTTCGACGAGACGTTCTCAACGCGAGAGGCGACTGAGATCTGGCGCACCGCAAGACGGAGAGCGCGTTTCGAGGGCGACAAGGTCCCGTCGAGGGCGGATCCAAATATCTGAAGTAAAAAAGATACCCAAATTCTATCTCATAATCCAAAGCTGAGCGGGAACCGGGTCTTCCGAAGGGTCTCGAATAGCCAGTAGACGTCAGGCGTCAGAGACGATGCGGTTTCTCGGCACGTGCCACGATGATGAGGTCGATCGGCGTCGGGGAGGAGTGCGGGACGGTTGGCGACTCGAGGCACGTGTGAGCGAAGAAGGGGAAAGGAAAAAGGAAGAAGGAGAGTCGTGGGCGGGTGGAAAGAAAGTCAGAGGAAGAAGAGCATGGAGTAGGAGAGGAGCAACGTAGGTGCGAGAGGAAGCAAAAGAGGCGGACGAGGTACTAAAGAGGGCCAGGGCGCAGGAAAGAGGAATGGGAGACAAGCAAGCACGGCTTCACGCAATCAGTGTTGCGCTACGGAGCAGGCGGGCCAGGTCAAGATCAGGACGGGCGAGGCGGCCTGGGGGCGTGGGACATGGAGGCTTGGGCTTGGCCGGCAGGGCGACAGGCTAACAGGATGGGCAAAGGGTCATGGAGATGGGCACATTAATTGAATCAAATGGCAAACCGTGGCCGAACGGGGGTTTGGGGCCTCTCCGTGCGGCCGAGGACGAACCTTCTTGGCGCCGGGGCGAGCTTCCAAGGAAGACGAGAGCACAAAGCCTGCCAAAGGGCATCACGCCCTGTCTGAGATGGACCAGAGTTCTCACCGGCGCATTGTGCTTTGCCGCTACGGTACGGTACGCAGGCACCAGACGCTTCGCTGTCAATTAAGATTTAGTTTTAGCTGCACCTTGGCGTGAGGCCGGCGAAGCGCTATCACGAACACGTCGAGTGATGACTTGTAGAGTTCAGTCTTCAAATGTTGGTCAGCGGTGAGCATGGTTGTGGATGTCACCCAGAGGTGCAGCATGATTCAGTGGGCGTTTGGGTGCTTTGGCAGACTACAGGCGGCTGTGAAGATTGTGTGTTAGAGATCCAAATGCACTGCGGTGTCGGTGAGCTCCTGCCAAACCGCAACTCGACATGTGTCGTGTGCTCAAGCGAGGGATGAACCACCATCCATGGCCGCCGGAAGCTGCGGCATTAGTACTTGTTACATTGGACACAAGTACACTTTCCATCTTGGGGGCGCTGGGAAATTGGCGGGAGCGCTCCAGGCCGGGGGGGCCAGGGGGGAGGGGACTAAGGAAAAAAAAAAATGATAGCCAATGGGGAAAAAATGAAAAATGAAAAATGAATCCATGCGCTAGGCCTCATTAGGTGGCCAAAGTGTGGAACAGCCCATTTGCAGTACGTACCAGCCGCCAGCAACTGTCCAGACAGGCTTCAATGTTGTGGCTGGAAATTGCAGTGGGCTGAGCCGGGTGCCACAAGCCCTAGGCCCCCCGACAGGGGTTTGGATTGGCTGCAGTTGGTTCAGATCAAACACACCAGACTGGACACTCGTAGCCCAAGTCCCCAATTGCTGAGTGAATCGATATTTGGAGCTGCAGCTCAAGGTCCAGATGCCCCTGCCGTCCCTGCGTGGTTGGCTGGAAGACGAGAGCCAACGGAAGCGAGGCCGACACGTGCAGACACCCAAAGCCACTTGATCGAGTGGGGCGGCTCGGAGTTCTCGCAATGTGCGGCTGTCCGTGTCGAGATGTCGGCACCGAGGAACCACGAGCACATGGACGTACTTGGGCACGCGACCGAAGCGTCTTGGATATCAGACTGTCGCTGGCGATTAGCAGAGTCGATATCCAACACTGGCGGAGCTGCGGCGTCCGCGCCAGTGCCGGATACTCCGTAGGGCGAAACGGAAACTGCGATGCGGCTCACCAGCAAATGCCTATGATCCACGTCTGCGGCACCGCGTAACATCGTCGTGGTCTCCCGTTTGTCTGCAATGTCGTCATGAGCTCGCAGGTTCGCTTTTGCTCCTCCATACTCGACCGCCAAAAACAGCGTAGATCAAACCTTGACTAGTGCGTCCTCGCTGCGCTTGGTGAGCATTACGGAGCAATGCGCTTACGCTGCTCTTACGCTCAGCCCTGGACCTTTACGCGGCCAAACGTCATGTCTGGTCGGATGCTGGACCCTGCCCAGGTGCTTTTCGCCATGGCGCTCCAACAACACGCTGTCATCGGCAAGACGAATGTCAAGCGCAGTGCCAGTATCTATTGATGCCAGCATGTCGGCCGAGTCGTGTGATGTACGGAGTAGGCCGTCACAATATCGAGCATTTTGTCGGCAAGATGGATGGCACCCCTCCGCCACCAGGCCCTCCATCAAGCGCTCTAGTACATATGCTCTCTTGGCCGGCCCTGCAACACCGATTCTTCATGCCAGGAGCAGACGGTCATCCACCCTGACGGTCGGCAACGGAGGTTGGCAAATGCCGGCACGTCATAACGGATGCGTGCGCGAGGGCCGTCATCAGGCTACATGCGGCACACTGCCGGCAGATGCCATGGCCAATACGTACACTTGGAGCCCGACGAAGAGTTGTCACATTTTGTGGACTGGACTACGGAGTACCTTGACTGTACGGAGTAAATGGCACCACTTGGAGCCAACTGGCGGTAAGCCGTACAAGACATGATCGATATTGGGAGACATTACGTCGCCAATCCAAGTTGGCCAACCAGTATTGTCCAGCTGCATCTGCATCGAGCTGCATCGATCCCGCATGCCACAAAGTCTCGAGCGCGCCATTGAAGAGAGGGGGAAATGCGAGGCAGATGCGACTGATGCAGTAGTACTAAGGGCGAAGCGCAGACGTGGTGGAACAACTCAAATGGCATTATATTGAGACATGTTCTGAATATGCCAAGCGCAGAGAAGAAGCGCTTGGGACCAGATGACGTTCGACTACACGGTACTCCTCCGTAGTCCGTACGGAGTTCAAGAACATTAGACAGAATCGCCAACTTGGTGGCAGGTCAGTTGCGGTGTGAGACAGACTAGATCTGGTGCGAGCCGAGGAATGCGAACCACCGCGCAAAAACCTAGTGGCCCATCCCGAGCTATCCGACCATCATACACTCCGGATATGATACGGGACTACTCCGTACTCCGTGCGGAGATGATGCTGTACAACAAATCGATTCTTGGCACAAGCCTCCATAGGAAACAGCCACGAGGCGAGCAGTCACGATAACCATTGGACGGTTGGAGCTGCCGTGTGTCGAGCTTCCACAAGTACTCCGTAACCCCCTTCTGACTCCCGGGCGGCAGAGCCGGAGCAGCAATCAGATTGATGGGGTTCCGTCATCATCAGGAGCTCGCAAGCATTGGGGGGGGGGGGGCAATTAATCAATGGCCTGCTGGCATTACCGTCAGCTACCATCAGCAAGCGAGGCAGCCCACCAGGTTCGGACCCTGTTGTCGGAAACAATCTAGATCCACTGACTGGGCCTTGGTATCCAAAACTAGATCTCATACAACATTGTCAGCACACCTGGAGGCCTGGTTCATGAGTATGTCGAGATGTATGGATGGTTCTCATTTCATCGGGCGGCTCAGTGGCACCGGGCATCACCATCACGCCCCCTGGCTGAGTTGACTACGGAAGTGACAGCGCTGAGCCAATTTGAAATACTACCTAGGTAGTCAAGACAGTCATGTCAATTGGGCTACAGAGCACGAGACTGTCGCATGTGTAGCATGACGACCCCTGCGAGGGCAATTTCCCCATGGTTGATGACAAGGCTGTTTTCATGGTCTGGGCGGCGCGCGGTCGCGGGACAGCCTCCAGACAACCAAAGTCTTACGCAAGCTGAAAGACGGGCTTAATTGATTCCCATGGCTAATCTCCAAAAACATGCCTTATTTATCGAGCAAATCCAACCAACGGGGACCGGAAGCATGGTCCAGAGATGCTTGAAGATCAACAGCACACCTTTTTCATTGCATGTCGGCCAACCCAACAAGAGTACATAGCATCAAGAGTACTAGTATACTTGTAGCATCGCACGACGACGACAAAAATGCGAAAAAGGAGTCCTGGGGGCGGGGACCAGCGTGCGCGTTGGAACCACTCGGTAGAGTACGCACGCCATGTTTTGTCGCAAGGCGATTCTTCATGATGGTACGTACGACGGCAGGACGGAGACCAATGGTGGCTTCTGGTAGCGCGAGTAGATTTTCGAGACGTGCACCGAGAGGGTTCGTGCTGGCAAAACGGATGACGACATGCAAGCCGCAGGAGGACCAGCCCACAACCTTTACGGAATACTCGAAGGTAGTACGACTGGCAGTCTGCATGCCACTGGCTGATGGTCTCTTGGCTGGGAGCTTCCAGGCCTGGAGGCCAACGGGAGGGGGCCTGAGCCTCGACATGCCTTTGCCTGGGTGTCTCCCATGCTGAGCATCAGACGCATGAGGAATTCGCGGGCTCGCACCACCAGCCACCTGTGGCCTTGGCGTTCAAGGGAGCACACACAAGCTCAAACAGCTCTCTCTAGACTGATGTTGGCGGTACTGGTACATGCCGCCTTTGTACCTCGTCCTCTCTCGCAACTCACATGAACAGTCGCCGCCAATCGCCGCCACTGCGATGCACAAACAGAAGGCCAAAGAAGCTTGAAACGATACCCCGCCCAGGCGTATGTATGTACTACCTAGGTACATAAAGTATGCAAGACAGGAACACTGGCCTGCAAAAGCGAAGGGCTCTCTGGTCGGGGGGTCATATGATTGAATGCGCCGAGGACATTTGACAGCGCTTGCGCAGTAGTAGATGGAAAGGCCCATGATGCTAAAAAAGGTGGAATCGCCTTGCAATCCAGCGGCGTGGCCCAACCTTGTTACATGGAGTGGAATGGGATGTCGTTTCGGCACGGAACAGTTTGACAGGCGTTGTCGATCGGTAGATCAACACGCGTATTCATTAATACTCGACTGTCTGCCACACGTCCAATACACAATGAGTCTTGGCATCGCTCTCAAAGTGGGCTAGCTGTTGGTTCCATCACGTCAGCCCAGGCGAGTCGGGCAGAGAAGCAATTTCCCACGACTCCATCACTTTGTCAGCTAGCACTACAGAGTAGTATCTGGCATTTATTGTCCACCAACATACGGAGTAGTTGGGGTGCTTGTCAAGCCGTGTCATGTCCGATGCCTGTTTTGGGTCTTTGTTAGAAGAGGCGATGACAATTGGCAATTTGACTGGGGAAGAGGCAAAGAATTAATCGTTACAAAGTACGCATGCCTTCTTTTCTGTTTAATTTTAAAAATACTGGCTACATGTAGGTAGCTGGCACTGGGAAGCTCTGCATGCATGTGGCTAAAGTTTGTGGAAAATAGGGCGACAGTGTCAGCCTTGGTCACTTTTGCCGGTCATTATAACCCAAACCAGATTTTGGGTCTAGGCGGGGCCAAGAGTAATGTAGTAGCAATTGAATTGAATAAATCATACTCTGTACATAAATTTGATACACTACGGAGTGCAGAGCATCCCCTCTGGTGTGCGAAGGCTCCAGTGAGGTCGCGGGTCCCACATTACCCTTGTAGGCAACTGGTGACCTCTAGTGACCTTACAGCAGTCTAAGTCTTAGTGGATTAAGATATAGCGATTTGTTATAAGCTTCCTTATAGGTACTTCTATTATTATATGATTTACTAATGTACATATGTACCCTTAATACTATAGCTTCTTATTGGATACACATCCCTACAGATACCGCATTAGAGCCTTCGCACACCAGAGGGGATACAGATGTACGGAGAAGCTATATCGAACTGACATTGTATTTCCACAAATCCACCCGCAGCGCAAAAGAACCGACGTCACCGATCCCAGGCACCTCGGCCGTTACCTGGTCTTGCATAATTCTCCTAGTTTGCGCATCCACCCAGCCCAGGCGGCGAGGAATCCAAGTGCCGGTAGAAAAGTTTGCAAAAAAAAAAAAAAAGAGTCAATGCTAGTCACCGAGAGAAACTCTTCCGTCCGCAATGCTGCTCGGCGAACCAATATCGGGCCCCCGACAAAAAGCTCCATTGAGCACAGGAGAAGCGGCTGCTTGATCAAGTCAAGACACACGGGCAGATGGGCCATTCTAGACACGCAAACATGCATGCATAATATGAACCCGTAGCCCCTTCTGTAATTACCCGCCACGGCCGTGAACACCCAAATATAGCGCCCCCCTGGTGAACCATTATTTCCGACATTGTTTCTCGGTGAGCAGGGGCGGCCTTCCGGTACTGTCAATTGTTTGGGCGGCTCCCTTCCTCCTTTCATCATGTGGAGATGAAGGCCGACGTCTATTTTATCCATGCACCTTTTGATGTGTGTAGTATGTGTACGTAGTTATGCGGAGCGCGACTATTCGCAAGATGTGATTTCGGAACAATCGCTTTACATACTATCTCTTTTGCTGCGGGAAGCAAAAACTATCAATGTCTGTCTGTCTGCATGCCAAGACCTGCGTCGGCAACCCGATTCAGCACCAGCACCAGCACCAGCACTGCCCGTCCTGTGTGCCGGTTCCACGGCTGCATTTCCCAACGGCAAGCTGCGCATTTTTGTTATTGTTACTAGTACTATTGATTTCAATTTATTGCTTTTTTTTCGTAGCTTCTCCGTCTTGTCGTGCTGCCTGGTACGTATGTATCCCGAAGCCCGCATGGGGCACGGACGCTCGCAATCTGCCCTGCCTACTTAAAGTAAGCAACAAGACGCATTTCATATCACTGGTACGGAGTGCCATTTTGATGAATTTGACATTGATGCTCGGCAGGCCATGACCAGATGCTGGCATGGTTGGCTCCCCCCCGTCACCCCGTCACCCTTGTTCCGAGATGCAAGGCACAGAGCGCCACATGTGGCATGTTTCGTCGGGATGCATGGCTGATTTTCTTTTGGGCATTGTGGGAAGAATTTCGTTTCGTGTGACAGTGGCGAGGGGGGGTTGATGCGGAGGGCGAGTTTCATGCTTGTTCAGGCCTGTTGGGTTGGTTGCACGGGCGTTAGAGTGATTGATTGCCCTTGCTCGCGGGCTAAACATGGAGCAGCTGCTTTTCACGATTTATTTTGATTTTTTTTGTTTAAGATTACACGTGCGGAGCGTGCCTTGGTTCCTGTGCTGCGTTTTGTTCTTGGCAAGCTCGGACGCTTCTTTTCCCGAGGGGTGATGTGATGCCGGGCCATGGATGTTTTTGTAGCTGCCGGCGCCTTTTGAAATCTACACGCAAGTGAATATGTAGGTGCTGGCTGCTTACTCCCTTGGATGCAGTCGTCCTGCTTCCGTTGGCTCTTGTTCATCGCCACGTCGCGCATGTGCGTTTCATGTCGATAGAGTTGGGTGTTGAAACGCAGAGCTGCTGTTTGAACAAGTCGGTTCGATCATGTGTATACCCACTTCAATACTAGATGTGTTGTTGAGGAGGCAACATCACATTCAATATCCAATAGCAACCACGAGTCGAGGACCGTAAACAGTTTAACTTGAGAGTGTTACCTGCTTGATTTCACTACTCAATCCGATGCCCTGTCCTTCCACTGACCTTTTATACAGTCATCTCCGCAATATCCATCCCCTTCATCCGTCTCCGAGCACAAACACTGGGAGTCCAAATAGCCAATGGAAAAAAGAATCAAAAATTAATATCAGAATCAGAATCAAAATCAGAATCAAAATCGCAACCAAAGGATTGCCAAATGTAGTCCATATCCTTAAAACGCCGGGCACCGTAGCTGTGCAGAATAGCCAACCTATCCTTGATATCATTGGATAGCCCGTCTCGTCGATTCTCCTGACCGAGGGAACAAAAAATTCCATGCGGAATATCACCTTCTTTCCGGAACCAGTACTCGTTAGCAGGGATTAGCTCTTGATCATGGATGCCCGGTGCTCTTTAACCAGCGTAATTGTTGCCCAGAGCTGGGTCGAGGTGACTAGCCTGTGGTCTTCAGCTTTGGCATCGGTACAGGAGTCAACTTAATCTTGCTGTTTTTGCCTGCTGGCTGTGCACTTGGAGGAGGACTCTGCTGAGTTTTTGCGGTGGCATCAGGAGTCTTTGTCTTCTTCTTCTTGGACTTCTTGCTGTCTCTGTCTGCAACAGGCGTGGAGGCTACACCAGGTTGAGGAATGGGAACAGGAGAAACCTTGTGCTGAGAGGATCCTGGCACTTGAGGGACAGGAACTGCCGTCTCACGAGGCTTTGACGCTGGAGTCTCAGGCTTGGACTTGCTACGCTTGGACTTCGACGAGGGCGTTGACCCCGGAATCGCCGGGGGCACAAGGAGCGTCTGTTTCTTGGAAACAGCCGACGATGGAGGCGCATCGGATCCGAGATCGGGACTCCCAACGCGCTCAGTCTTCTGCTTCTTTGTTTTGGTTTCTGCGGACAAGTTCTCCCCCATAAGTTGTTCTGTAGCAGCGACCGCATCATCCTCAGAAGAAACGTGCTTTCTTTTGCCCTTTCTTGGCGTCTCAGACTCCCCCTTTTCCTTCCTTTTCTTTTCCTTCTTGTCCGACTTGCTCTGTGCGCTGCCAGCGGGGATCGCAGGAGCAGGAGCAGGAGCATCAGCCATCTCTGTATCATCTTCAATGTGGAAGGATGCATCTACACCAATTTGACCCATGGGACTAGTGACTCCATAAGGTTGATATCTGGCTTTGAGGCCCTCGGGCTGTTGTCGAGCCGGTGGCTTCGGAGTAGGGCCGACAGAAGAAGTAGCTCCTGAACCCTGGCCAAGTTGTGTGATTTTCTTGACTTGCATTACCTGGTCGATTGGTCGGGAGGCTGAACGGAGATCCCGGTCAGTCATGCTGTTATTTAATTTGAGATAGGACAATAGCGTGCTAGGGAAGCCTTACCGGATTGATATCGCGTTCCGTCAGAAGAGGGTATTAGAATTTGAATCGAGCTCTTTGGAGTCATACTGTCCATAGAAATGCCATAGTCTTCGCCATCGTGTGAGAAGACGCTGTCGCCGCTTTGAGATTGGTTCATAGGAATCTCCATATTCTGCACAACTGAGATGGGTACGTTAGCTGGCACCGTAAAGTACCAGACTTGTTTCCCTTGCAGATTGGCCTGGTTGCAAATGCGAGCAACGTCCTGTCCGTTGGTCCCACCGTCACTTTTGCGAAGAATAAAATCTGGGGCGATAAAGTCTGGGACAGTGGCCCGAGGATCATGTTGACGATCAGCAATGTGCATGGACACGTCTGCGTCTTCTTCGCTCGAATCTTCGGATGCATCATCTGATGGCTCATCGGGAACTGATTTCCTCGTAGCGACTGGTTTTGCTTGGGCGGCCGTCTGATCCTCATCATCAGTACCCTCATCGCTGGAGCTTGTCTCCGAAGTGGTGGCTGTGGAAGCGCCATTGGTCGACGTTATCGCTGCCTCGGGCTTTTTGGAAGCCGCTGGCTCACTTTCGTCGTCACTTTCATCGTCACTGGCGCTATCGCTAGACTCTTGGTCCGATGAGGTCGAGCCTTTGACTTTTGTCGCAGTTGCCTTCTTATCTGGCTCATCGTCACTACTGCTTTCATCTCCTTCTTCTTCCTCTTCCTCATCAGAACCAGAGGTGGAGCCAGAGCTGGATGGAGCCTCAGTTTTCAATGGCCCTCCGTTTGCTCTCACTTTCTGTTCACCTTTGACTGACTTCAACTCAGCCCCAGATCCTGATTCGGACTCGGATTCACTGCTAGTGTCATCCGATGAAGGCGCACCAGATTGTACAGGTCGCTTTGATTTGGCGGACGTGACATTCTTGGCGGTCGACCGGCGCTCATCGTCGCTGTCGGCTATTTCGTCTCTCTTGGCGGGCTTCTTGGGAGTTGTAGTGTTGGATGTTTTTGAAACTTGAAGCTTCTGCAAAAAGTCGGGACCGTCTTCATCACTACTCTCACTGCTGCTACTGCCGCTCTCGTCGTCTTCAGACTCGTTGCCGAAAATGGCCTTGTCAATAGCGCCGGGTTCCTTCTTGATCGAAACTGTCGACTTGGGGATGGGTCGTTTGTTGTACTGAGCTTCAGCACTGAGGCCCTTTTTCGTGTCCTCAATGTGCTTGTTCAAAGAGTGAACTTTGAAATGTTTCTTGGGTGCCATTGCGGACGAGAGGTATGCACTCAATGTGCTGTTGCGAGAGCACAATTGGCTGGTATCCCAGGTTGTTGAGTTGAAGAAGTGGGAGGTTGAAGACTGGCGAAAGCACTTGAGCTGTGAAATTTTGGCGACGGCTCTGCGCGAGGCCCCACATTCGCGCCGCGCTCAGGGTCCTTAAGGTGAGTGGCAGGGAAAACTGCCAAGCCTTCAGCAATTGTGCTTATCGATAAGAATCATCACCTTCTTCGTCGCTGGTTCTCCTAGTCGCTCTTTGCCTGAATGTCTTGTCGAACTCTTACCTTGGAGCAAGAAGGCAGCCTTGTTTCCTTTCATATCTAACAGTACATTGGCTAGGCTATTAAGAGCCTGCACTTGAATCTGCACGAATTAAGCATGTCGTCTAGTAAGCGTCGCAAGCTGGATGGTCAAGGCCCTCCTCAGTGTACGAACCACACGCCTCTAACCTCTTCCTTTTATTAATCTTCTAGTAAAATGAAAACCAGTCGTGCCATGGGTCTTCTACGCTAACACTTCCTTTCTATCTAGCTCCAGTCAGCGCCGTCAGTGCAATTGCTGCTCGTAGACGGCAAGCTGCTTCTGTGGCCCAAAGCCAAGCCACTGAGCCTGCAAACCCTGCAGAGCCGTTGACACCAAGTGTAAACTCCTTCAGCGCTCTCCAGACTCTTAGGCCTGATAGGAAGGTTACTCGTCCTCCTAAAAAGAGTTCGAAACAGAGTGTTCAACTTCGAAATGATGGCCGTCGACTCCTAGCGGTGGATGATCCAAAGGCAGCCGAGTAAGCTGAGCACAAACTGCCTCGTCTTGACGACCTCCTTCTGACAATTTTCAAGACGATTGCCAAATAATCAAATATCAGAAGATGTACAATCTTCATACTCCGCTACCTTATCCCAGACCATTAATTATTCCTCTTTTTCTTTAACCAGAAGCAATTGTCGAACAAAAGCGGGGGGCGCCCTGGAGCTTACGTTGGATGAGGGTGAGGTATGTTATTGTGCCACATATTTACGAGATGCAACCGCTAAATGCCTGTAGAGATTTCTTGTTCTAGGAAGCTTTGGAATCAGAGTAGTAGGCGGTGAAGTCACTTTAGCAGGAGCAACACTACATGCTGCCGAGAGCATACATTGGGTTTCCGCCCCCCACTGCGTGGCTCTGCCTGTGATTCGAACTGTTCAAGACACTCGACTGGAATTACATAATGATCCTAATACGAGTGGTTTAAGAAAGCTAGGTCGTCTTTCACCCCTATTTCGGAGAATATGGAATGAGC
Organism: Metarhizium robertsii ARSEF 23; assembly: GCF_000187425.2. Classification (NCBI taxonomy): domain Eukaryota; kingdom Fungi; phylum Ascomycota; class Sordariomycetes; order Hypocreales; family Clavicipitaceae; genus Metarhizium; species Metarhizium robertsii. The sequence goes on along the minus strand of NW_011942149.1, from coordinate 2,708,498 downwards.
CAAGTGAGACCGTTGATGGGATCATGACTGGAGGGCAGACATTCCAAATAGTATGTATCGAAATGGCTCGCCACATAATTGACTTGACTGACATATTTGCAGATAGTCTCATCTTCAGATGCGCCTAGGAGATGTGTCATTCAAGAATTGGTCTCTCCACCGGAGTGGAATAAGAAATTGGCATCCTTGCTGTCGATTTCAGGGACAGGGACAGGCCAGCGGACAACTTTTGTCTGTGGACCAAAATCCGCAGGCAAGTCGACCTTCTCGAGGTTGCTCACGAACCGCCTTCTGACATCTTCAAATGCCGGGAATCCTGTGAAACGAGTGGCAGTGCTAGACCTTGACCCTGGACAGCCCGAATTCGCTCCACCTGGTACTGTATCACTCGTATGCGTCTCAAACCCGAACTTTGGAGTCCCATTTACCCACACTGCCTTTGACGATCCGTCGAACACAATTCTGAGATGCCACTCTTTGGCGTCTGTTACTCCAGCTTCAGCACCCGATCTTCTCGTCTCCTGCGCCACCGACCTGTATGACACATACCAAAGGTCGCTTCGTACTTGCCCCCTTATAATAAACACCCCAGGCTGGATTCTGGGCACAGGTTTAGACCTCCTTGTGGAGCTGATCACTAGGATTCGTCCTGCCGAAGTCATATACATGTCAGAAGATGGCCCTGCCGATGTCGTGGATGTATTGAAGAACGCGACCAAGAATTCGTTCAGCATGCTTCCGTCGCAACCATCAGAATTTACCTCCAGAACTGCTGCTCACTTCAGGTCAATGCAAATGATGTCATACTATCATTCTCATATTGATATCGAGAACAAGCGATTGAGACCACCACGGGTCACTTGGTCCGGCCATGCTATTTCGTCCGCAAGACCGTTTGTTGTTTCATATCATGGCAATAATAGTGGGATTTTTGGAATTATATCTTATGACTACCAGTGCACCCCAGAACTTCTAGCGGCTTCTATCAACGGGTCAATACTGGCCATGGTCGAAATTGAAGGGCCGGAAGCCTTCCGGCAACTTACGGACATCACGAAGACTCCGGAAGTGGTAGTCACCAGAACGGCGGAGGACTTGCCATTCATTCCAAATCCCAATGACGCAACGCTTGATCCTCAGTACTGCCGAACAATCGGACTCGTCCTTATTCGAGGCTTAGACTTGAAACGAAAGTGTCTACAAGTCATCACGCCAACTCCGTACGCCAGCCTAGAAAAAATCAAGGTCGAGGAGAGGAATATTGTCTTAGTCCATGGAAGATTCGACACTCCCTATTGGGCTTATACCGAAGACCTCTTTGCCAAATCTTCTCAAGAAGAGCTGGTAGACAAGGAAGTCCACATAACAGACGAAGAGACAAGTGAAGACGAATCAAGGGAAGAAAAGGCACAACCGGGAGGGACGGATCACGCCATGATATCTACGATACCTTGGATAGAAGTTTTAGATGGAACCCAGAAACGCCCCGTTGGATCTCGAGTTTGGCGAGTAAGACGAGACTTGGGTCGACATAACACTGACTGAGTGGACAAGATGCTCCAACCATCAGCTTTCAGGCACCCTCATACGGGTAGTTTTCCCAGCGACATACATAAATGTTCTGGAAAAATCCTGCTACCACCTTTTTGTCAGTGTGTGGGGAGCCATGATTATTTAACACGCCAGATAACTCTGACAACTTCATGCATGGTCTGCGGCTTGGTACTGAGCCGCAGATGATACATGAAGTCAACAGCTATCTCCAGCTTCTGCACGCCTTGTACTCTACTCCGTAAAGCATTTAGAACTGCGGCGGCGGCGCCACACCGGCCCATAGCATGGAACCATGCCTCATTGGAACGAGGCCATTGACAAAAGACTGTTGTGGGTAGATATGATATGTAGTATGAACGAGCAATCCCATGGTCTGTTGGCATGCGAAAACTCGGCCATCTCTAAGACCATGACCTTGGAGGGCAATGTTTGCATCTTCCCTTACGACGTGTCTGATCGGAGAAGTCTCATCTTGGACTAGCACAACTACAGCGCGGTGTGATCAGTACATAATCCATGTTAGCAACAGTATATCATTGACTGGAAGAGAGAGGACATGTCATATTTGACGCATTACACTGCATTGGCCGGCGGGCTACACAATCCGACTCCCACACAATCACCACCGCAGATGTCCCCGTGCGACCCTTGAACGAATCGCATCGGGGGATTAGAGCATTTAGCAAATATTCCATCATCAGCTCCTGGGGGCGGACTGCGGCTGAAAAGGCGTTCAACCACAGATGAGAAGAGAGAGGGAAAAGGAACTTCAGTAACCGAGACACATCTCTTCCGTCGTCCGTACTCGGTATGGGAGGTAAGTAAGTGTGTCCCTGTTGCAGGCTGTCTTACAATGTGTGTTTTTTGACCGGCTAATGCAAGCCTTGGTTTCTCTTCCCCTCCACAGCAACTTTGTCTTTCTTCCTAGTCTTTGCTGTAACGATTGATTGACTTGGTCGATGGACAATGAATACGGAGTAAACGACGACAGTATACACTCCCGGATTCCGGTTAGCCACTGCGGAAAGGACCAGATCCTTTCCGGGCCTCAAGGGGGCCAGGGGCCGAACATTGTGTCAATATGCAATGTAGGGCCCATCCATCCCCCAGCTAGAGGAACATGGCTAATTTCATTCTCGCATCATGCCCAGCATGGGATTGTGGCACAGTTCCAACGTCCCCGTTACCGCTGGTTCGTGAGCCGCCCCGGCGAGGCGGGACAAATATGATGGAGCATCGACGAAATTGGGTTGCCTGCATAAGTTTATGTTTTGGGCATGCATATCTCTGAAGTGGTGGTACGGAGTAGTACTACGGAGTACTACACCACAACTTGGGCGAATGTACGGAGTATGTGGCTCTCTTAGCACTGTGTTTGTACACCATGTCTACGCCATGGATCCCGAATAGAGCGTGCGGGCTGTTTTCAGTGCCCAGGAATTCCTCGGTGACAAATGGGGACGATTGACGCTGACTGATGTTTTCCTAGGTGATTCCTTCCCAGTCCATAATCTTGGTGATCTTTGGCCATAGTTAGTATGAACAATGTACCTATAGTATGTGTGGAAAGGTGGATAGTTGGTGGGAACTAAATTGTGGATGGCAGAGACCACAACCTGGGAGGCACACGAGCAAAACAGCAGAGCGAGCGATGGACTAAAACACGTCGCGAAAGTGGCTGGATACTGGAAAGCACAGTCGCCCGAGGCAAAGGACGAAACTGACCGGCGTGATTCTATGGAGAAAGCACCGAGAAGATGACGACGAGACACATGAGCCGAAGGATTGGCCCCGAGTCGCATTTACACATGTGTGAGCAGGACTAGTCAACGAGGCAATTCTCGTCAGACCTTATTGGGACATGGCCCTGTGGTGGACCGTGGGACCGTTGAACCCGTCGATGGCATTCTAGCCCTTGTTCCTGGTAGGGAGCACCAACCGAGAGAACTCGTTGCCGTTGGGTATGCAGCACAGAGGGGCCTTCGCTCATGCGTTCCGTCCTTTCGGGTCACGTCGAGTGGGAAGGCCATGCAGTCAGTAGAGTTGCCGAGGAGACGTCCTCGTCATCCAGAGAGCCGGATTCCAGCGAACGCTTCCATGTCCATGACGGCGGTTGCGTGTGGCACCAACGCGGAGGGACAATCAGCATGAGCACCAATCAACCAACGAGCCTGGCGTTGAGACCTGGGATCTCATTTATCCACACAACCGGGACGCGCAGACAGTAACACTGTCCTCGCGCAGCGTTATGTAGGACGAGGCGCACGTTGTCGTGTTGAGAGATGTCACGGGATGGTGTAGGGAGTACGGAGTACGGCATTGCTCAACTACTCCGTGCCTAGGTGGTAAACGATGATGGGTAATTGAGCTGCCAAAACCACGAGGAGCACCAGACTACTTAGTCAAGGACGGGACTCTGGGTCAACTGTCGTATCCCACTGGCATGCCCCAAGAACAACGATGGCCCTCGTCCAATTCCAGGGATCAGCCCCCCCTGCAGGAAGGGCTTTGCGTCCAGTCGTCAGTATGTAAGTAGGCAATAGCAATCTACATGTAGGGGCGGGCCTGATGGTAGCACTCCGTAGTGTACGGAGTATAAGAGATTGTTTAGGGACGGTGCAGACATCGGAGTCACTCCATGCTACGTAAGTGGGCAGACCTACTAAGCAGCATCAAGAGACCGGAACTAACTAACTAATAGCTAGGCTTGAAACGACCGAGGCCATCATATTTCCGAAGCTAGTACTGCTAGCATTGAAAGGGGATGGTGGCCGGGAGATGGAGAGATATTCCCAAAGTTTATGTCTCCCCGGGTCCCTTATTACACAGCAGACTTGGTACACGTACGGCTCGTCCAAGATGGGCCCGGCCCGCGTCGCGTGTGCTGAACGATTTCAAGTGACAAGAGCTCGCGCGGCTGCATTACATTGACGGGGTCAACAGAAGCAAAGAACGTACTACTACTCCGTAGTAGTATTCCTCTTTGATATGTGACGGCAACGACGGCGGTGGCTGCAGCTGGCGCAGCACTAGTGATGGACGGAGATGCTTGTGGCCGTTGATGGCCGTCGTTGACTGGTTGAAATGTTCGGGCGTCGCAGTCATGTCCCTCGGCGGATTGTCGCTGACTCTTGCTGGTTGGTGATGTCTCGACATGATGGGTTCAATGTTGGAGGCGGCATGCGTGTCCTCAGCCCTCAGCAGCACCCCGGTGGCATCCGCCCGTGCGGTCCGCAGCGACTTGCCGACCACATGCAGCTAATACGGAAGTACGGAGCACATACATCATGACACTCTGGCTGCTGAGACGTGTGGCTGCTTGGCTGCTCCCTCGGCGCGATCCCTGGAGATGGATTGCATGTGTGGATGGAGAGGCATGGGTGCGCCACCGAGGCCCACCATCTAACGGCTGCGGGGCGGTTCGCGCAAAAGTGCAGACATATCTAGATTAAAATTTCCCATGTCGAGCCCGGCGGCGCTTGGGAAACATGTCCAAGGAAGGCCGGGAGGGGCGTCACAGGCGCTGGCCAGAGGAGGAGTCGGAGGGAGGTCCGTGGAGACGAGAGACGAGAGACGAGAGGCGAGAGGCGAGAGGCGAGAGACCAGTTGACCCATGCCGACGCCCATGCCCATGCCCATGCCCATGCTGGTGATGCTCATGCCGATGATGCCCAGCCCACCAGTGCGCGGTCGCGGCATTCATCAGATCCTTTTGGCCCCTCCGTCCTTGGAATCCGACCCGAGCTCAAGATTGGACGACATCTGGACCAGAGCTGAGCTTGAGACTACTAGTTCCGGATGTCGCCGCGGCAGTCAAAAGCCAGTCCAACTTTAGAACCCAGCTTTCCCCTTCGGCCTGTGCTGTTTGTTGGCTGGTCCGCCCGTCATCCGTCTGTCTGTCACTTGTCGCCAGACCATCGCCGTCCCACATCCGGGCAACCGTTGACCTCTTCAACTCTCGACCTGACTAGCGACCGCGTGCCATCGCGACCCTTTGTCCGCCATGGGCGAGACGGAGAGCCCCAAGGACACCACGCACCACCGGTCGGCCTGTACCGAGTGCCAGCGTCGCAAGCAAAAGGTATTCGAGTCCCCCGTCGCTCACATTCACTTCACCATCCCGTTCCAGCCAGCAGCCTCGACCACCACGCCTTTGCGAGCGAGCTGTCGTTTCCCTCGCCCGAGACAATGCCACAAAGCCTCCCGTCCTGTAGTGTACAGACCACTCAAACCAAAGACGTCGCATCTGACCGTCGAATCTAGTGCAATCGAGAATGGCCATGCAATCACTGCCAGAAACGCAAAGTCGCCGACAAGTGCCGCTTTGGCCAGAGCCAGCCCAGTCAGGACAAAGCTCCACGCCATGATTTCACTCGAAAACGGCAATTGAGTCACGAGGACACGGAGTCGATGGACTCGAACCCGTGGGAGGACGCAGATAGTGGTTTCGAGGCCTTGGGGTACAGCGCCTCGCATCTCTTTGCCGGCCTCAGCGCAAGCTCAACCGTATGTCACATAGCCTCGTTTGTTGGAGCACACACAGTCCAGCTCAGCTGCTGCGGGTTGAGCATTTGCGGTCCCTCGGTGCGGTGCTAACAAGAGAACCTGTGGCAGAGAAAACCCAAGCATGTCCCAAAAACATTTAGGCAATACTACATGGACCCTTCATCATGTCCGCAGCTCAAGCGTGCCCTGCTCCGCCTCCCTCCTAGACCCTACACAGGTATGTATGTATGTTTGTCTGCTTGCTTCTTCACAGTCCCTTGCGCGTCAAGCAACAAAACCCAGACAAGTAACAAGTGATGCCTGGCGGCTGACACCCTGCATGGCAGATGCTCTGGTCCAAAACTTCCTCAACCATGTAAACTTCCATTACTACATCATTTATCCGCCTTCCTTCCTGGAAGAATACAAGACCTGGTGGTCGCTACGCTCAGAAAATCGTCCGCTTGGTATGCAGTGGACTTGTCTGCTGCTCATGGTTTGTGCGTGCTCAACGCAGTATACCGATAGTGACCTTGAACGGAAACTCGAGATTGATCTCAGCCAGAGCGCCCAGGAGCTCACTGAGCAGTACCACAACGCCGCCCGTGAACTCCACGGCGCTATTCCTGTCGGCAACAACCACCTACTGAATGTCCAGTCGCTGTTGCATTCATGCTACTGGTACAAATCAGAGGCGCGATTTGTCGAATGCTGGCATGTTCTCAGCACCGCCATCCGCGAGGCCCAGGAACTCGGCATTCACAAGGAAACCGTTAGCGGTCAAATGTCCGAGTTTGATCGTGAGATGCGAAGAAGGATCTGGTGTATCCTGGACACTTGGGATTGGTGAGTTTTGGACTCCAGGCCTCGATGCCTGTCAAAATCACTGGGCGAGCTGCTAAAAATTGGGCCGCAATTTACTAACTCGTTTTAATTCTAATCCAAGGCAAATATCTGCTCTCCTATCAAGACCGGTGCTGATAGATCGGACGGATATCGATGTTGGCCTTCCTAGCCTCACCCTAGAAGGGTACACACCGTCCCCTTTGCAACACATGAAACTCCAGTCAGAACTGATTACTCAACTTTTCAACCGTTTTGGGCTACCCAAGGATGTTTCTCAGCATGGCGACGTCCGAGCATATCAAGCCATTGTTGACAGATGGATGAATGCCTTTCCATCGACCTACGCTTTCGTCGATCCAGACACAAGCAACGACGCGTCGCGGCCGTGGATCGTCCTGCATCGGCATTACCTTCACACTATGGCCATGTCCATGATGCTCGACCCTATTCGAGCCTACCTAGCCAGACCAATGTCCAAACAATCGCCACCCGACGAAGTCAAGATTCGTGACGACGGCGTTGACTACTCGCTGCGGTTGTTGGACGCTTTACACGGCTTCTTTGGTCACGTTTATCCGCGAGACGCCAAATTCCACTTTGTGCTTTTCTGCATTTTTGATACAGCTGCTGTTCTGTGCTCTGCTCTTATGCATGACCAAGACTCAAGCCTTTCAAAGCGGGACGATATGCTGGTGGCTGTTGACAAGGCCTTGTCAATGCTTAAGCGACTAAATACGGTGACCAAAACCGCTAGGACCTCATACAAAGTTTTGGCCAAGATTGCTCAGAACATTTCACGACCTGGACAAGAAGTGAAATCACCAATCATGCCTGCGAAAAAGCGACCGAAGGGCAAGGAGCTCGCACTGACACCCCCATGTATGAATCAGACAGAGGTGGCGTTCGCGAGTGACCCTGGCTCTGTCGATTCGCACGCCTCTTATACAACTCCGCCCAGTGATGCGCATTTCTATGGCGTTCCGGCATCACAATCCACGCCTCCTGGTCACTACTTCAATGTTGCCGAATCCGCCGGATGTGCCCCTCCGGTTCCTCCAACGTCGTCGGGCGCCGCAATGTCATCGTCAAATACTCTACATTATAATGGACCACAGCTGGATTATTCAACATCATATGTCAACATGACACCACCAACTGACGAGGCTTACCATGCCATAGACTATGCGAATTTCGGCGCTATTACCGAACAAGATCTGGGCGAGTTGGCGACGCTATGGAATTATGAGAGCCTGAACCTAGACTTTATAAATCCCGGGTCGGTAAGCTAGGGGTGTTTCCAATGGAACACCCGATACGGGGCTCTGATTTCCTACCCAAGCACGCCGACAAACCTGGAAATTCCTACCACGGCGATTCTGGGACCAAGAAAGTCTGTCTAGTTGGGCAGACAATCACTGAGAGGCTACATATCGCAGAGAGCGCTTATATTAAACAAAAGTAAGCATGGTTCCTTGTGTCTGGGACGCTGAACGGACGTGCGATAATGGAGTCCAAATACCTACAACAACGCATCATGTTTGGCATTTTTGGGTCTTGTGTTGGGGGAGAAACTGATACCCCCGGGGCTTGTGAGGCTTCAGAGGTACTTGTGTTGGTTGGCTGGTACAGGGTGGCGTTTTCAACTGCGTTGCGCCGTTGGCCCCAGATACGTTTATCTACACCTGATAGGGGTGTATACATGGACATTTACTGGCGTTGACAGATTCCAGAACAAGCCAATTTGCCAAGACGGGATTTTGTAATTCACTGACTTGCATGCGGACATTCCGTCAACTTGTCAGCCAGTTTTCTGAATGCCCACTCCGCAACGATCAAACAACAAGTTATCCAGACGGTATATTTATGATCAGCTCGCTGATACTTGAGCCTACAAATCACACACACACACACACACACACGCCGCCGCCGCCGCCGCCGCCATCTTACAGGTGATACTTAAAGTCTAGTTCCCGATCACCAGTCCTCACCTTCCTCGTGTCATCCTTGTCTCCGTCAGCAATTCTCCTCTTCTCCTCATTGCAACGCTTCAAGTAGAACCACTTGAGCACGATGACCAACTGCGACAGGCCCAGCGCCGCGACAGAGAAGCTGTTCCCCAATACATACGGCGCACTGCGGTAAATCTGCCCGGCCACAATACCGGCCGAGTTGCCGATGCTCAGCTGCATGCCGATGGCGGTAGCGCGACGATAATGCGGCGCGACATTGACGTTGAGCCAGGTCAGATTCAGGCCGGGCCCGTTGTAGACGGCCACGGCGCAGAGGAAGGTGCCGAAGAACTTGACGGGGTTGCTGGTAGGGCACAGAATGAGGATGTAGCCGACGATGCCAGGGACATTGGCGAGGAGCAAGAACGGGCCACGCACGCAGAAGCGGTCCGAGACAAAGGCGACGGCGAGGAAGCACAGGCCGCCAAAGATGTACACGGGTATGCTGAGGTACTGGGCCTGGATGACGGAGTAGCCCATGCTGACGATGATGGAGGGCAGAAAAGTGCTGAAGCCGTACAGCAGGATGTCCTGGCAGAACTGGATGGCGGCGCTGAGGTACAGCTTGGGGTCCTTGAGGCCGATGCGGATCTCGTCCCAGCTGAACTCCTCGCTGCCCATGTACTGGGCCCTCTGGACGGCGCGCACCTGCATCATGCGGCGCTCGTCGGGGGTGAGGAAGTAGGCGGTGGACGGGTCGTTGGGCAGGCCGAACCAGATGACGGGCGCGACGAGGAAGGAGAAGATGCCCTCGATGATGTACACCCAGCGCCAGCCGGCGTAGCCCGCCACGCCGTCCATCTTGAGGATGCTGTAGGCGAGCAGGCCGCCAAAGGCGCCAGCCACGGCGGTGCACACAAACAGGTACGACACGCGGGTGGCCTGCTCGTCGCGCTTGTACACCATGGTGAGGTAGAGGTTGAGCGCGGGGAACAGGCCGGCCTCGCAGGCGCCCAGGATCAGGCGCACGGCGTACAGGCCCCCGACGTTGGTGATGAAGCCCGAGAAGATGGTGGCCAGCGACCACACGACGCACAGCGACGTCAGCAGGATCCGCGGCGTCATCCACTTCATCATGATGGTCCAGGGCGGCTCAAACGCCACGTAGGTCGCGTAGAAGATGGACACGGCCGTCGAGAACTGCTGCGGCGACGCGCCAATGTCCTCGGGCATGCCCGCCACCTTGACGTTGCCGATGTTGGTGCGGTCCAGGAAGCACGTCAGGTACACCACCATGATGATGGGCACGAAGAAGGCGTCCAGCTTGAGGAGGAGCTTGCGCTCGTCGCGCGCGTCAATCGTCTCGAGCTGCATTGCTACCGCTGGCCCAACGACATCCTGCGACTGCGATTCTGTCGATACTCTGCGTTTTTCGGCGCCAGTCATCGCCGACGGAGGAGGAGACATGCTTGGGGTTTTTTACTCTTTTTTTTTATGAACCTGTGTGATGGTTTCTATGCGTCTCATGAAAGGGGGGGTTGCCAAGTATTTATTAAATTTTGTTTGACGAGGCTGTGAGAATATCCCCCGTGTCGGTTGCTTCCGTCCCAGTTAAAAACTGAGGATATCCCAAACCCCACGGGGAGAGGGAGAGGACGGTGTGGAGATGGACCAAGATATAAATGCTTCGCGACTCATCCAGAGCGCAATTGTAGCCACGCGGGTGTCATGGCACCCCCAGCGGGCCCTCGCTTGAAGAGCAGCAGTAGCACTACTAGTACGGAGTACTGCCCGGGTATTCGTCTCTGTGCGTCTGTTTGGCATCTAGAATCAGGATCCGGGGGTGTGTGGAGAGCCCAGCCCAGGCACAGGCAGGTGGTGTGCGGCACGTCGGACCAAGGACAGATAAGACCGGAGAGGGTCGCCGACGACTCGCCCTCCTCACCCGGGGGGGGCCTTGGCGTTTCCCCCAGGTACCAACGGCGCGGGGTGGCTTTTTCCTGCAACCCCCCGGCGCCGTTGCGAGTCAAGCCTTGGGAAGTTGAGACCTTCTAGAATACTGGGGCCGCCTAAACTACCGTAGCCCTGACCCAGGCCAGGTGCCTAAGTTAATACGGAACCCAGTTACGGAGCATTGGCCGCCCAGTCCATCTCGACTCTCGAGACCACCTTGGCTTTATGCCATGCGTCGTGTGTGACTGCCCGCTTCAATGCTGGCCCGTTTATTTTTGCCAGGGACCCTTTTACGGGGTATTACGTAGTACGGAGTATTATCCGTTGATCTGTTTTGACTGGGGAAAACAGGGTCTTGGTTTACCCAGGTACGGAGTACTCCGCATGTAGTTACTCCGTCTTTGTTTCATCAATCCGCAAATGCTACCGGGAATTTCGCTAGGTTACCCATATAGCTTCCTACAGTACCGCAAAGTGTATGTACACTAATCATTATGCTGCAAATGGCTACTGGGTACCTGCCAAGGTATGTACCTATCAGATAATACAATGGCTTCTTATCATGGCCCAGTCTCTGGTCTCATCAAACCTTGTTCGTTTCCCTTCCTGTTTACTGTAGACGTAACCGTCAACACCAAGACTGTGCACCCAACTCCCACGTGTCGGGGTCATTCCACACTCTAACTACTCATATACATGAATTCTCCAATAGCGGAATGCACCTGCCCCTGTTGCTGCCTCTGTACTAGGTCAAAATCCAGGTCCATGGTGGGATATGCAAATCCCTCCTCCCACAGCCCGAAATCCATGCCGCTCGTGACACTCTCGTCATAAAATGGCTCATCGAGCGAGCTATTATCAATCACGGGAAAGGTAAGCGTCTGTTCAGCCGCACCGTCGACTTTGTTGATAGACCCCATGGCGGGCATCGGAACTCGCGCGGGGAGCCGGTCCGTCGCCATGCTACTAGCGGAGCCTGTTATCGCGGAGTCGAAGCCCGTGCCATGGGGAGGCGATCCCGTCGCAGTTGTGCATCGGATCACAGCTCCTGGCATAACGCCCGAGTGCAGTTTGGCCAGGAGTTCGTAGCGAGCCCCCATGTGGCTGTTTCCCCGTTCGCCCATGCCCCGGAGGAGACTGAGGCCGGCGTTCATTGCCGTGGTGTTGGCGACGTTGGTGGGGAAGGCGGCACAAACCATTACCAGGACAATGGATGCGGAGAAGATGTGTTCTCCGTCCATGTAACCGTAGGTTGCTAACGCCGCAAGTCAGTCATCTTTTATCTTTTAAAAGTCTTCCCAATGGTGGCGCCATTGATCGACGAGGAATGTCAAACATACCAACTAGGTCTCTCTGCGATGCAATTGCCATCATATTGACGGTGTCTTGCGCAGCTCCAATACACATGTCAATGACCCTCACTGTCGTCTGAGAGAGCCCTTCCTTCCAATCCCGTTCCTTTTCTTGCGGTCCCCCACCGCTACGAATTGTATTCAATCGCTTCTGGACGACGTGAAATAACAGCGGACGAACAGTCATATTGATACATTGATAATAGTGGGCCAACGAGCTAACACTTTCACGACTGAAGCTCAGTTTTATAGGATCAAAGCGCAATTCATTCGGCACTTCCCTATTCCACTTTGACAGCGCCAGGATGATGCTCTGCACAGATGCCATGAGACTTTTGCCAGATTTGGGGACGGCCTGGTTTGTTCTGCGGTAGATGAGGGTGTGGATCTCGCCTAGTATTCCAGACAGTTGCGTGTAGTATCTGAGAACAATGGCAGGGCAATATTCCGGCTCTGAGGGCAGCCTTGACGGCAGATTGACGCCGATATCTTCGTCTTGTATGGCGATTGGGTTCCCCGACTTCACGGACAGGATGCGATCTAGGCTGTATATTGACCACCATATTCGCCGCCGATGTTCACGCGCAGCCTCGTCGAGCGCAGGAACCTGGCCCTGACAGGTGGCGTTTGGATAGTGATTGCTGACTTCCTGGTGGAGACCGAGGGAAATTGCCATGCGTAAGGCTTTGCCGATATATTGAAAGGCTGCATCCCGTCGGTTCATGTTTTGCATGAAATATCCTGCCAATGCAAGGGTTTCGACGCAGAGAATCGACCCTTCTTCGTGGGTTTCAGGGAGAAGCTGTAGCGAGTCTGTGAAAAAGTCGAAGCCCGGAGGCCCTCTGAAGTCGACCCATTGATTTACCGAGTACAATTGTCCAAAGGCCAAGATGAGCAGAACCTTGGAGTACGCAAGACAGGCATCCTTGTCCGACGGGTCAGGAGGGCCATTGTATGCTTCCACGAGGAGTCTATCGAATTCCTCTTTGGGGTCTGTGAAGGCAAAAATGGTGCCGATGTATGTGTATTGAGCAGCAAAGAGTCGTCTGGCCATTTCTATTGGTGGGAGGCGGACGTGAAGTCTGAAGAATTGCCGCCTTGAGGCTAATGCGCCCGGCTCATAGAAGTTTGAGCTGGCATCAAGACTGCCGTCGTCTCCGTAGAAGCCCGATAGCTTCCTTACATTTCGAAGGAAGATGTCAGACGATGCAGGTCCCAAGAAACCTATCGAAGCACATTTAGCCATTGCACGTTTCTCAGAATATGGCATTGTCGTGGCCAGGTGCATTACATACTAGTTGATGGTCTGTGTAGGCTGAGATTGGTAAAGGGCTCAAGCAGTGGCTGCTCATCTTCAAAATCTTCCTCGTCTTCGCCAGGAGCACCATGTTTAGCCTTTGCACTCGTAGGCACTCTTTGTGATAGAGCTGCTATGGGGAGAAGGTCTCATCAGCCCTGGCAAAATGCACACGAGCACATGCACATGGTCCCTATTCATACCTTCCAGTGCCTTGGCCTTTCTCTCCAATTCTCGCAGATATCTACGTTACTCGTCAGATTTGAGCAATAACAGCCAAATGAGTAGTCTTTGGAAAAGATACATACGATTCATTGACCAATATCTTTCTTGCCCCTTCGTAGATGCAAGTCAACCCACTATCGCGGCATCTTGAGCACGTGGGTTTCTCTTTGGAGCAGTAAGAACGCCGCTGTCGGCAGTGGAGACAGCTGCATCATGAACCATGTGTCAGTCCGTAATAAGTTACTCGGTGCTGCTGAGGCCGGCTGTTCTTGGCAGCTGGACAGGGCGAAGGCGTAGAGGTCGCTCTACCTGCAAGGGTCCACAGCAATAAACTTACGCAACTGGCCGCAGGTTTCCGTGATCAGAGGGCTGGGCATGAGTTGCTGCCGCCTTTGCTGACATGCCTGCGGCGGATTTCATGATGGAGGGCGGATAGGAAAGAGAAACAATGGAACATGCAGAATGGTGCAATGCGTTGCAACGTGGAGAGATTGTGGAGGTTGAAGCAGGTCTGGGGCCCCGACAAGAATGCTAACCCCGTCTGTGCCTGACAGGGAGCTGAACGGGATCATAATCCAAAGTCCAGCTTGATGCAGCTTTCCAATGGCGCTGAGTCGCTGACGGTTTCGCCTCGTCTCGCATAAAGTAACAGCCTCATCCGGGGTATTCGCCGTCAGAAGGGCAACACCGAGACGAATCGTTCGGGTCCCCGCACAACGTTATCGACAGACGTTATCCAAGGACTGCAGGCTCGTGGGAATTCAGATGACGGAGATGGGAGAAGGGCAAGTTGGTGTGGACGTGCTGAGATGCGCCACTCAAGGTTATTTCTTTCATTGCTGAGGGGAGAAGAGAACAAGGCAAAGCAGAAAGGGCTATGGAGTACTCCGTACGGAGTAATGACAGGGCGTTTTGGCCATTTGGGCGGGGGTCGGCCAACCAACTTGAACCAAGTGCCGCCTCCGGCCTCGACTGACGGTCCGTGGCCGAGAGATGCGAATCGCATTCTCTTGATATCAGCATTACGAGTTGATTCGGGCGATTTTCTTGCAACGGATTTATCAGAAGTCCCGTACTGCTAGTTGTACGCCCTTCCGGAGCATGGCCCCTGGAGGTCTCTGGAGGACGCGTGCGAACTTGCCTCCTTCCTTTTGCAGAGAGTGTTGTACTACTTTGTACCTTTGTACTCGAATACAGGTCCGATATCCAATCGACTTGACGCGCCGAAATCGGTCCCACAATCCATTATCAGAAACCCAGGCAGCACAGGAAGGCAGGCAGGCACTACTCCGGACTCTGAAGTACTTGACCTACTTGACCGTCGGGAAACCAGGCCGACACACAAAATGACCCACACATGTCAATTTGGCGGCAACAACTCGAATCCCAGACGCTCGAGATCAATCATTCAGCCATCCGCGGACCCACCCCGTCCCATCACGACTCCAGAATCCAGATGCTCGTTTTTCTTGCCTTTGGCTGGCTCACGTTGGTTACCCCAGACAGCCTTTCCTCGCCGTCGCCTTGAGCAATTGCTGTTTGTGGTGGCCTAGCATGGCCCTCAGACTCCTCTCTGCGCTCGTGCCATGGCAGAGCCCCCGACTTCTCGTTCAATGTGGTTCGCTGCCCTCGGGGTGAAAACCTGGTTGTTGCAACTTGCGTATTATAAATGCAGACAAGGTCGGTCGTCCGTCCCGGGCTTAATATATACTACTGCCTCTCCCACGTCATTGTAATCTAGGACCACCAGCGTTGGGTTTGCTCACTGTACAATCGACGCGTCGTCTTTTGTACCAAGACGCCAGCATGACTGTCAAGTCGCTCGGAATTCGCGTCTCCATCGACAGGGGCGGCACCTTTACTGATGTCCACGCTGCCATCCCCCAACAGCAAGACATTATTCTCAAACTCCTATCAGTCGACCCAGCCAATTATCAAGATGCCCCGACAGAAGGCATTCGCCGAATCTTGGAGCTGGTCACGGACCAGAAACTACCCCGGGGAGAGCCGCTCGACCTCTTTCACTTCGAGTCCATCCGCATGGGCACCACCGTTGCTACCAATGCCTTGTTAGAGCGCAAGGGCGAGAAGGTCGCCCTCCTTACCACCAAGGGCTTCCGGGATCTCTTGGCCATTGGCAATCAGTCCCGGCCAAATATCTTTGATTTGTCAGTATCACGCCCAGAAGTCCTTTTCGACCAAGTCGTCGAGGTGGACGAGCGCGTGACCATGGAGGATTACACCGAAGACCCCCAGTCGGCCAAGACGATTGCGAATGGCGAAGATGCTCATCTCGTCACCGCCATCACAGGGGAGACCATTCGTCTCCTCCAAGTACCAGATTTGGCTGTTGTTCGCTCAAATTTGCAACAGCTCTGGGATGACGGCTTCCGCTCCGTGGCCGTCGTCTTCATTCACTCATATGCGTTCCCTGACCATGAACTCCTGGTCGGCAGGCTGGCCCTCGAGATGGGATTCTCTGTCACGTTGTCCTCCGAGGTACAGCCCATGATTAATGTTGTGCCACGAGGTACTTCTGCTGTTGCAGACGCGTATCTTACACCCATTATTAAGCAATACATCAATTCCATCTCTGCAAATTTTCGTGGGGGCTTCGAGTCTGCTTCCACCCGTGTCGAGTTTATGCAGTCGGATGGTGGTCTCGCCGATTACCGCAAATTCAGCGGTCTCAAGGCTATTCTTTCTGGTCCTGCTGGTGGCGTCGTGGGCTATGCCCAGACTTCTTGGGACGACGAGGAGAAGTGTCCCATTATCGGCTTCGACATGGGCGGCACTTCTACAGACGTCTCTCGATATGCTGGTGTATACGACCACGTCTTTGAAACCACCACTGCCGGGATTGCCATTCAGTCCCCTCAGTTGGACATCCATACAGTTGCGGCTGGCGGTGGTTCCATCCTGACATGGAAGAATGGCCTTTTCAATGTTGGACCCGAGTCCGCCTCTGCGCATCCCGGACCTGCGTGTTACAGAAAAGGAGGGCCTTTGACCATCACGGACGCAAACTTGTTTCTCGGCCGCCTCTTGCCAGACTACTTCCCAAAAGTGTTCGGTCCCAAGGAGAACGAGCCCCTCAATCGAGAAATCGTGGAGTCCAAGTTCGCCGACCTGACGAGTGATATTAATAAGGATAGAGAGCTCACTGGCCTGTCTCCATTTTCACCGCAGGAAGTAGCTCTAGGTTTCCTGAAAGTTGCCAACGAAGGAATGGCTGGCCCCATCCGTGCTCTCACAGAGGCTCGTGGCTACGACGCCGCAGATCACCATCTTGCGTGCTTTGGCGGTGCCGGGGGACAGCATGCTTGCTCAGTGGCGGAAGTCCTGGGAATCTCTCGCATCATCATTCATAAGTACTCATCGATTCTGTCCGCCTATGGCATCTCGCTCGCAGATGTTGTACACGAAGTTCAGCGGCCAGCCGCCATTACATACGGAAAAGACACACAAGCCGGTATCCAGGCACAGTTGGAACTTCTCGCTGAACAAGCCAGACTTGAGCTTCTTAAGCAGGGCTTCTCACCCGACAACATCAAATTCGATGCCTACCTGAGCATGAGGTATCAAGGATCCAGCAGCTCGCTTATGATCCTCAAAGGAGACGATTGGGATTTCCAGCGTGAGTTTGAAGAGTCTCACCGCCGAGGCTTCGGGTTCCATTTCCCCGAGAAACCTATCATCGTTGATGATTTCCGCATCAGAGCTATCGGCACCACTGGTTCCAAGCAGGCCAATACGCCTTTCAGCCAACTTAAATCTGTGAATGCCGCAGAGAGCTCTACCCCTGCCTCCAGTGGAACCAACAGAGTCTTTTTTGAAGGTTTCGGTAGCCTAGACACACGTGTATACGAACTCCAATCCCTTCCAGTTGGTGCACTGATCACTGGGCCAGCCCTCATCATTGACAACACCCAGACTATCCTCGTCACTCCTGATTCTATCGCTACCATCCTAGACAGCTACGTTGTCATTGACAGAAAGCTCCAAAAACAAGAACGATCCTCCGACGGTGTAGAAGAGGAATTCAGCCCCATCCAACTCACCGTCTTCGGACACAGATTCATGTCCATTGCCGAGCAAATGGGCCGTACCCTGAAAAAGACGGCCGTATCAACCAACATCAAAGAACGTCTAGACTTTTCTTGTGCAATATTCAGTCCCGACGGCGGCCTGGTAGCCAATGCGCCCCATGTACCCGTCCATTTGGGATCCATGCAGTTCGCGGTACAGTACCAGCACAAGCTATGGGAGGGAAAGCTGCAAGACGGTGACGTCCTTGTTTCCAACCACCCTTCTTGCGGAGGCACCCATCTTCCAGACATAACAGTCATTACACCCGTGTTTGACGGCGACAACCTTGCATTCTATGTTGCTTCCCGTGGCCACCACGCTGATATTGGCGGCATCCTACCGGGCTCCATGCCACCTACTTCCTCTGCCCTTTGGCAAGAGGGCGCCTCTATTGAATCCACGAAACTAGTCAGCGCAGGTCGTTTCAATGAAGACGAAATCAAGAGACTATTACTCGTTGAACCGGCTAAATACGAGGGCTGCTCTGGAACACGTAGACTGCGAGATAATCTGTCTGATCTCAAGGCCCAAATTGCTGCCAACGCAAAGGGCATCACACTCATTAAGGCCCTAATCTCTGAATTTGGTCTCGCCTCTGTCCACAGATATATGTACGCCATTCAGCATACAGCCGAAGACGCTGTCCGCGGGCTCCTCCGCGACACTCTGGCCAAATTTGGCCCCGAGCCTCTGACCGCAACCGACTACATGGACGACGGAACGCCAATCGCCCTCAAAATTACCATCTCACCCTCTGGTGCCGCAACATTCGATTTCACCGGGACGGGCCCTCACGTCCTCGGCAACACCAATGCCCCCAAAGCCATCACGCACTCCGCCATCATCTACTGTCTCCGCAGTCTAGTCAAATCCTCTATTCCCTTAAACCAAGGCTGCCTCGCACCCATTAAAATCATTATTCCCGAGGATTCGATCCTTAACCCAGGAGCTGGTCTAGCCGTAGTAGGCGGCAACGTCCTCACATCACAACGTGTGACAGACGTTGTTCTCCGTGCGTTCCGCGCGTGTGCCGCGTCCCAAGGATGCTGCAACAACCTTACCTTCGGGACGGGGGGCAAAGACCCCATTACAGGCGAACATGAAGAGGGATTTGGATACTACGAGACGATAGCAGGGGGCGCAGGAGCTGGTGCGGACTGGGTAGGACAGAGCGGGGTGCACACGCACATGACCAATACGCGAATTACAGACCCAGAAGTCTTTGAGAAGCGGTATCCTTGCATTTTGCGCCGTTTCCAACTAAGAGCAGGGTCCGGTGGACGTGGCAGAAATAAGGGCGGCGATGGTACGGTGCGAGAGATTGAGTTCCGTGTGCCGGTGCAGTGCTCGATTCTCAGTGAGCGCAGATCTCGTCGTCCATATGGCATGGATGGTGGTCAAGATGGCCAAGCCGGTCTGAACTCGGTCCATGTCATGGACCAAATGACTGGAAGGATGAGGATAGTTAATCTTGGCGCCAAGGCTACAACAAAGCTGGGTCCCGGGGAGAGTGTTATTATTGAATCACCGGGCGGTGGCGGTTGGGGTAGTGAATAGCAGACGTAAATTGTATACACCTGATGAAACTATTGTTTAAATATAAGTACATAGCGAGAATGAAACATTTGTTTGCATATCTTTTGCATAACTGTAAAATTCCTCCCAACTTTTCCCAGCACAATGTGTAAGAGTCCCGAGCCGCCGCCCTTTTTTTCGTAAAAAACATGCTGATTAGTTTTTTTTTTTTTTTAAAAAAAAAAATAAGCCCAATATCCCCTTTAAAAAGCAAAATTTGCGAATAAAATTAATAATAACAAACGGGGCTGTAATTTTTTTTTTTGAAACAAAGGACTTATTCCACCAAACTTAACTGTAGGGTAAGATCATCAACTGACATTTCGTAGTCTGACTTGGCAGTCCTTAGATGGCTGTAAACTGTAGCAGAGCGAACTTGGTGAAAAAGTACACTTTCTGTATAACGATGATGTAACGCTTGAGGAATGCAAGAATGCCTCTAACCCGGTCTTCCAGATAAACCAGCTGGAGAACTTGACAAAGCCGATAAGATTTAGCTTGACGTTGATTTCCCGTTTTGGTCAAACCTTTGTTGCGGAACGGTCCAGTCCGCAGTGGGGCCGGTACCCGAGCGCCAGCTGCCAAAGTTCACCACCGATCGACACCAAGTAGACAAAAGACGCTTGTGGCAAACGACACGAGCATGCAAGCTCTGGGGCATGGCTTAAGAACATGGCAGCGGAACACTACCATGTCAAGCCTCTGTACTTTATCAGCTGCCCAACACTTTGTACAGCCGATAATTTCAGCCGCACATGCGGCTGCGCCACTGTCCTCCCCTCAGCTGAGAGATTAAAAGGCCGACTTCCCTCGCTTCTGAGATAATACACACTCGCAACTGAACCGACACTGGCCCGCTCCTCATTCTAGGAGGACGTCTCCAGAGCTTCGAGGTGACGTGCGTCACATAATGCTGCTTTTTCTTTCTTATAGCGATATTTTTGAATATTATTTTTGTTCTTTTTTCCCTGAAGTTGCCGAAATGTACATTGGTCGTAACCTGTCGTTGTCTGGCGAACCAGAAATTTGATGCTGAGATTGATACACGCGTCACCACAACTCGGTTTCAAAATGAGTGAGAGTATACAATGCTTGAGTAACGCACGGAAGACTCCATTCGACGTGGCTTTGTGGATGATGAAGACCAGGGCGAGAAGCAGCCTGAAAGAAGTTTCGGTGCGTCCAAAGAAGGTGATGATACGCTCATCAATGCCAAGACTATGACATCTTGGAAGTTATGCATTGTGCGCAAACGGTGACACCGTAAACTGTGCTCCCATACAGGCAAAGTTGATGTCAGAGGAAGAGTTACCAGAAGAAGAATTATGTGCTGACCCAGCGGAATAGGTTATGTTACTAGAGTGTGTCTGGGAAGCTAGGCCCTGTACACCAGTTCCAGTAGCCGGCTGTTGACGCGGACTCGGTACACTCAGTTGCGCGATGGTAACCGTCACGGGTCTATTTGGGTCGTTGACCCAACGCAGGACACCCTCCTTCGAACCGTACTGCGAGTGTGTGTGATGGTAAGTGACAGGACCGCTCCGAGCATCGGCACTGAAATGACCGTTAGTATGTCGATGAGTTTTGAAGAAGAATAACTTTGGCAGTGGTATTCGCGGATGAAAGGGCTTACCTGCTTGCAGAACCCTGGACCCCTTGGGTGGAAGAGGAATCCATCTCTTGCGATAACCGAGTGGTTGTGCGTACGACAATCATCAAGTTTTCACTCCCCGCCTTGCTCGACGAAATGGGAGCCAAGAGATTTACACCTGACAACGCCGCAATGGTAGCGGAGCCGACGCAGTGGAGAAGAGAGGAAGAGCACGTTGCTGAAGTGGTCACGGAGGGATGTATCCAAGAGCAGCCAGGCTTTGATGGGAAGATGGGGGACCAAGTGGTGTCCAGCAGTAAGACGAGGAGGCCGTCACTTTCGACAGAGACGATCAAGCCAATGCAGGAAGCGATCAAAAGGCATTCTTTGATTGAGGCGTGATACGTGTGGAGTGTGACTGTAAAGATGAAAGAACTGCGTTGTGGAAGCAAATGGGTATCGTAAGAAGATAAATAGGATCTGGTTTGCGTCATGTATGGTTTTTCCCAACAGGAGGAGCCGGGCCCTATGGATACAACAGAGAGCTTGGACTAAAGAGGAAGAATAAACTGGGAGAGGCGTATGGATGGGGTGTACTGAAAAGAGTAGGGAGCGTAACGACAGTCCATAGTCCACCCGAAGGAACAAGGCGGCGAGACGAAGGCCATGAGTGACCCACCCCTGGAGAAGAAGCTGTACAAGTAGATTCCGGCGCGAAAGCAGTAGCCCAATACCTCCCGTGCCGAATGCCTTTTCCCTTTTCCCTGCATCACCCCTCTGCAACTAGGCAAGGCGTAACAGCGGCTGGGAATCAACTGTCCAAGTGCCCGGGATAGGGTTTTTGGGAACCCCGCTTCGTCTCGCCGAGGAGAGTGCGAAAGCATGGAGGAGGTATCGCGAGCTGGAGGTTCATACATACTGATGCTAAGACGTTGAATAAGTCAAGTACTTTGCAATTTCGGACAGGGCCACAGTATCAACGTGACCCCAGGGGATCCATTATGGTTGCGTCTAGGCTTGGTCGCAGTAATAGACGGTGTTGAGTGTGCTCGTGTATTTCTCCATTTCTCCTACCTCAGAACTACCAAACGCCGTCAGTATTTTCAAGCTCAAAACACCATTCAGTGTCGTGAGTTGTGGCTACACTGATGACAGAAGCCCACTTCTAAACACACCATCCACGAGGAGTGGTGGGACCAGCGCCGGCGAGGGTAGCGTGCAGTTTGTTTGCTTGCGACCACTTTGCTGTTCCTAGGCGGTGTTTTCTTGTAAGACTAGCAGCGGCGGCAACAGCAACGAGGACATATTGCTTGCTTGCTGGCAAGGGTCAAGGGGCCTCCGTCCCGGCTCTCGCTCAACAAGCCAACCTCCTACGCAGTGCTCGTGGTCGACAGGGACATCCAAAACCCTGGGGCGGTAGAGGCACATGATGGCCTCTGTGTCTTCACCTGTCGTGCTCGCTTCTCTATTTCTGGACCAAGTCCGTAGAGAATTCTGCAAAAACCATCCAAGTTAGCAAAACCGTCAATACTCACACCTCCACCCCTTTGCCAGGATCATACATCTGTATCTATTGGTAACCTTTGATTGGCTTATGGAACTGTCTCTCTCTGTTGTTACTGGGTAGGCCTGGTTCGCTCGTTGCCTTGCGGCCGTTGCGGGCAGGGTTGCTACGCCCGCCGCGGAATGTCTCACTCAAAGCTCACACTGATTTTCTGCTAGCACGCCATGAACGAGACAGGAAGAAGCAGCTCACCCCCCCATTTCCATTTTGGCCGACCTCGCCCAGTTGCCAGGATCTTAACCTATTCTGACTCGATTCACTGGCTCGTACTCCGTGTGTGTCCGCCCAGTAACCTAAGTCGGGCTCTATCAACTCATGAGAAAAGGGATTGATGACGGCACCGTGCAGAGTGCTTGGAGTCGGGCGGACATAGTCAGTCCCACAATGTCCGCTCAACTTGTGTATAACTGAAGCCCAACGACGAGATTGAGTATTCTGTAGTACTACGTGGAAACTCGGAGCCATGAATTCCTCGTAGAATGGGAGAGATTGTTCCATCTGCTAGCTCGAACAGCGAAACTCCTTGTCGTAAACCAAGAACTTTGGGAGCCTATGTTAATGTCGCGGTTTTGGTATTAGAGCCACTGACCATTCGCATAAGATTAGACAAGAGATCTGCCTTATCACGTAGCGCCACAAACGGTGGGTTCGACATGGTCGTCTCAGTCAACAAAAACCTTGCAAATCTTGCGATTAAGTCTATTTCGGTCCATTGGTTCCAGCTGTACGCGGCAATGTGCTTTGCATCGATGGACTGTGCCATGGGGGGTCCCTGTTGTTATTTGTTCCATTTCCTTCCACTCCCGCCACTAAACGTCACTTGACAGACAGTGGACACATGATGAAGGCCGAACACGGCACAAGTACGTCGACTTACTGCGTAAAGTCGTGACTCGTCAGCGACCATGACTGCCCACGTGAAGAAGAAAAGGGGTGTCTCAACCGTGTTCCGTGCCATTCTTGACATCTGGTGCTGTGGTTTTTTTCTTTTCTATCAGCCCGCCATTTCGGTTTGCATGAGTTATAGCAAGTTTCGAATGTCAGGGAGCCGACCACAACGGTGGTTTTTTTTCCTGTCCTTTGCGTTTGGGCAGGGTCCCCGGCCACCGCACCCTCTTGGGCATGCTAATTGGCCAAAGTCTCCAGTGAGCCAGGGTATGAGTGGTGGGCACGGTTTCGGCTTTTAAAAAAATTGACGTGTCGTGATGCGCATCTGCAGGCCTTGACGGATATATCTGGGGTGTGCATGTGCAGGGAATCGTAAGTGTGTAGAGTTTGACATGGTACCGAGAGTACTTACTCCGTTCAGAAGTAACTCATATGACAGGTTTGTGCAATTTTGATGACATTGACACGGCCCCACTTATAGAGGCAAGACGGAAGGTACGACGGACGGGACGGAGAATAGTCGTGACACATTTGTTGGTGGCTGTTGATCAGCAGCGCATGAAGCGACAGGAATTGCAGATATTTCTAGCATTTGGAAGCTCGAGAGCTCTACTCCGTAGATCTCCAGCCTTGAAGAGTTGACCTCTTATAGTCTGTCGCAGAGTACATATGCCCTAGTAAGAATACACTAGTTAATAGACCATAATATTATAGCATAGCGCGATAGTTGAAGACGATTGACTTTTTTGTCTCTCACTTGCCACGGCACAATGCATTATCCATCAAGATGGCAAGATAGAGAGGGTGGGTCCAGCTCGCTTCATTCGTCCATCCTCTTTCCATTCTTTCCATCTCACCCTGTTCACCTTTCCGACTTGGCGACTCGCCCTCAATCTCGAGCCTGTATGTATGGCGACGGACATGATGATGTGGCTGGCCATGGCAGAAATAACAGACAGGGTCAGCGACACTACCGATAGATCTGACGCCGAGTCGCCGACATCCGCCGTCCTCGTCTCGACTCTCGACTCTCACACACACCTCTACCCTGGCTCCTCATTACAGGCCCCAGTATCCCCGGGCCAGGTTGTTTGCTCCCCGGCGTCGGAAACTCATCAATGATCACCCTAGTACTCCGTGCTCCGTATACCCTGCGGCAATCTCCATTGCACCAAGTACGTATGGTTCTAAAGTTGAAGAAGGAGGATCCTGTCCCCTTCCCAAGGAGTGTCAAAGCATAGGGCTGTACGGAGTACGTAGGTCGGATGGGGAGACCCAAACCATGTCGGAGCTAGGCACGGTAGTTACACGACTGCAATAGCCAGATTTGATGGTGCACTCCGTAGCCATTGCATCATGCCAAATACTCGCAACGCCATTCTTCCAAGCTGTGGTCTGTACGGAGTATGTACGAGGCTGCACGATGCAGTAGCGGGCAGCGCGGATATGGCGCAAGGGGAACTGGCAACGCGTGAATGTGAAAACTCTGCGTCACGCATGATGATGTTCATACCATGTTCGAGTCACTGACTTTCGTTCCTTGATCTGCACTAGCCTTATTCCCGTCCCCGCTGATCTGTTTCAATTAATATCTTTCGTCTTGTTCCATGGCGGCCCGTTAACGTGGTCCCATGACCCGCCACGAACCATCAAATGGGAAGGGACCATGACCAAAAGAAAATTGGAAAGAAAGAAAAAAATATCAGTTTTGTCACTTCTCAATTCGAAATGCTTGTACATACGTAATCAAGACCATCGGGAAACGACTGGCTGTGCCTCAACCCCTTCTTGCATCAACATCAACACATTAACCCCTACACAACACGTGTTTCCCAACTGTAAGGCACCTGGATAGTTACACGCCTACCGGAAATCCCCCAACTCCCCGCAAATCACAAACATTGAACCCACACAAATGTCGACAAATTGCACAGTCGCCAAGGAACCTTGGCCAGGGGGTGGTGGTGGTTGCAGCAGGGTGCTGCTGGCCTTGTCAAGTTCGTGCATGGGAAACATCTGCGTTGCATCAATTCGACACTTGATTCACGAAGGCACCGAAGACAATTGTTGGCTCCTACCCCCTGGACTGACGCGTCGCACCTACGAGACAATCGACCTCTTGAGGACAGAAAAAACCAGCTGCAGCAAACGAGGCTGATGGCGATTATCTTTCTAGTCGCCTTTCGTCATTTGACACTAATCAAGTTTACCCATGCAGAATAAATTTTTAAGGCGGAAGGGCGCACGCAAAAAATTTCTTCTTCCCCTTCTTCGCATGGCAGTAAGACAAGACCAATAAGCTACGCAAGATGGGACCCCCGAATTCAGTCCGTGGCTGAGATGAGGAACTGTTCCAAGGTGATGCTGTCTCGGCCACTCCCCGAGGCTAATAGACAGCCCTCTTTACGCAACCACGGCCAGCGCTGATGAGCTTGTTGCAACTAAAAACACCAATCGACCAACCAGCCACTCACGGATAGTCAATCATATATTGGATGTTGCACTGAACATGTAGCAGGCCAGGCAAGTCTCGCCGTTGTCATCACAAGCCAATCAAGGCGGTTTTGCTGGTCGCTGAAGACGACACGGGTTTCAGAGCTCAACTCTCAAAACTCCATGTTGTCAAGGTTTTCAGAAACTGCCGGCCATGAAGACAAATTGACCTCCAAGGCGTCTGCACTGGCCGTACTCCTTCCGTACATCATCTAGTATTATTAATTGATCGAGCGCGGCCCGTTCTCCACACATCGCTCTCTGTCTGGCCGTCCATTCGCCCCCTGTGCCAACTTTGACACTGAAAACCACGGGTGTCAGAATATCGGACCTTGCCGCCAAGACAATGACAGCTGGCATGGCTGACCCAAAAGTAAAACAGTGCACTCATTGTATACGAGGCTGTTGAAAATTTGCGATACTATCCTCACTGCATGTCTATTATCCATGCTCATGAACTTGTTTCAAAGCGAAATATTTTATTTTAACCTTGGTAAGCACTCCCCGTAATTGTACAGCTACATTGTACATGTCATCTCATTCGCTCAGCAGCAATGCCAATCAGAACTCGCTAGGCTATGACCAATTCCACAAAACAACAATCATGTCAAAATAATAACCGCAGAAAAAAAACGGCCCTCTGACGACTCCTGGATGCGGTACGGTAACCTGTTATTTCAAAATATCCAATTGAGTACCCTCCTCGTCTTGGACTGCCACCCTTTCTTCGTCTCCGATTCCGCCTCGTCCGCTGTGTGCACATCGGTGACGAGATCCATGTCGTCCAATTTAACCCATTTAGTCTTCTTGATCAGTTTCCAGCCCAGGTACATGATCAACATGACGGGCAGTTCGATGTAGAAGCTGACAAAGCTAACCGCATCAAATTCAGGGCTGAAGCAGCTCCACCCTTGGACGAGTACCAGGAAACTGTTGAGAAAAACGGACAGCCAGGGTCCGTAGGGGTATGTCCAGTTCTTGAAGGGGAGGAGATGCGTCTTGCCTTGGCGCTCAAGGCCGGCTCGGAATCGGATCGAGGCCACGCCAATTGCGATCCAAGACAATTGATTGGAAACACCGACCAGACTGTGTGTACGTTAGCAACGCCCTTGCAATACTTGTAATGCCAAGGTGAGAAGAGAGAGAAAAATTTTCCCTTCTCCCTCCCACCACACAGTACTCTTTATTCGAGACTCACTTTTGCAGCCACGACCAAAGTTGACCAGCGCCAATGAAACTTGAACCAAAGCATAGCCCGGCAACGAAGCTTGTAGCTAGCACAGACACCCATGGAACTTGATTTCTGTTGAGCTTGCCAAAGACTCGAGGCGCATGGCCTTCCATTGCCAGTGTATACAACAATCGCACTCCGGCAAAGAGGGCGTGATTGCCCGCCGACAGAACAGAGGTGAGGATAACGGCATTGATGACGCTTCCAGCAGCGTGCGCGCCGGTCATTTCAAAGACAATCGTGAAGGGGGACGTGCTGGTTTTCTTGGTGCTGAGATTGGGGTAGTTGTATGGCACATTCAGACCAATGAGGAGAACAGAGAGGATACTACGGACCACGTTAGCCGATGATAAGATGTCGAATATTCGTAGCAAATTCGCAGGGATACGCACTAGAAGAGAAGAATCCGCCAAAAGACATTCTTTACCACGCGGGGCAGGTTCTTGGTCGGGTTCTTGGTCTCTCCGGCTGTAATGGCAATGGACTCGGTGCCACCATCTGAAAACAGGGTCAGATCTCTTGGCTGCAGGTCTCAGCAGTCTCTGTCTCACTCACAGGCAAAGGAAGCCGTCACAAAAACCGAGGCGAAGCCACCGATGCCGCCGACAAAAGGAGCACCAGGGATATGCCAATTCTCACCACCAATATAGTGGCCATCGCGGTTGCCACCACAATTGACGACGATGCCCATTACAATAAAGACCTTGCATGATGTTAGCCTCGGAAGACAATGGTGCGATAAAAGGAACCGGCACTCACAATGATGGCAATGACTTTGAGAAGGCTGAGCCAGTACTCGAGCTAAAATGAAACAGTCAGCACCATGTTTTTCCTCGACGCAGAGAGCCGTCCAACATGTCTTACCTCGCCATATGCCCTGACAGTGATTATATTCACAGCGATTAGAACAACCCAGAAAATCAAACTCAGCGCCCATCCAGGAAAGTTTGTTGTCCAGTACTCCAAGATCAGCTGCAGCGCAACCAGGTCCGCGGCCGTGGATACAGCGTCGTTAAACCAATAATTCCACGTCAGCGCAAAGCCAAAGGCGTCATCGACAAATCGCCTAGAATCAGGATTGTCAGCGCTCTAGTCCTATTCGCGGTCTGGCATGGGTGACCCAAGACAAGAGAAAAGACCCCGAGTGTCTTCTTACCCAGCAAAGGAACAGAAGCTACCAGCGATAGGGATAAAGGCCGCCATCTCGCCCAGACTCAGCATGGTAATAAAGACAATGGCACCCGTGATGGCGTAGCAAATCAGCAGTGACGCCGGACCACCAGTGGCCAATGACTTTCCCGTGCCCAAGAACAAGCCTGTGCCAATTGTGCCGCCAATGGCAATCATTTGCACCTGGCGAGCAGAAAGGGCACGTTTCAGGTGGTCCGACTCTTTGGCCATGGTACCATCTTCGATGTGCTGAGGCTTTGCATGGCGGTCATCAGAGTCGGCCTCTTGACTGTTCATTTTGCCTACCACCACTGGCGAGCCCGGGCCCCCAGAAGAGCGTTTCTCCGCCATGACGAATATCAGCGATTCGTCTTCGCACAGATGGCCGGTGCTCCCTTTGCAAGAGAGAATGGGGATATTCCGGACGCCCACACAAGACAGGGCGAGACCTCTTTCTTAAAGAGCAAAGGGTGCCAGGAGCAAAAGATGCGGGGGAACGAGACGAGGTGCAGATTATTTAGCCCAAAAGCGGCAAAACCGACATGTCCTCCAGACCAAAACGGATCGGAATACTAGCTTGTTTATACGCGTATACGAGTAGTGTCGATCACTTAGCAGGTCCCATGCCGAGGGCAATAACCTTAATCGATGCGGAAAAGAGAAAAGTGGCGTTTAATAGCTAGCTGTTAAAAATGCAACGACGACAGATTAACGTTGCAGAATTCTAGAAGAAAAGAAGAATTGAAAGCAGAGCAGGCGACTTTTGTTTTGCCAGCTTACAAAAAGCTCGGGCTAGGGCACGATTGCGTGCTCAAGACGATCCACCGCGTCCGCCCAATTCGGTAACCGCTAATATTTTGCGTTCAACTGTAAAAGCACAGATGGAGTACTGCCTTAGTCATGACGCCCCATGACGCTGAAGAAAGCTCGTGGCAAATTCGGCGCCGCGCTCCGCGTCAATGCCACTTCCGGCATCGTGCAATCGTGCCATAGGATATTACACGGGCTGATGGGCGGACGGGTGGAGATGAACGACGACATCATCGCATCTCTATTTGCCCAGTCTCCACAAGTTTGACTGACAAGACCACGTTTCACGGCCACTCCACCTGCTCGCGCGACAGCCGCGAGACATAGTATTCAGCGTTCAGCGTCTAAGTGAACCGTCACACAGATGGCTAAGGCGTCCCATCCCGCATGTTTCGGCATGATGGCTGTCTCATCGGCGAATCAAATGTGAACAGCTTAAAAAAAGAAACAAGGGTGTATTGTAAACCATGGGCTGTCTGCAAAATCCCACCAAGTTAGGGGCTGGTCAGGGACTCAGGGTCAGGTAGGCTATCGACAAAAGACACTAATGAGACCATCTTTAGTTTCCAAAAACCCAAATGAAAGAAGGGAAATTCCGAATGGAATAGCGGACGACGGGAGGAAAATTGCAAAGAGTCAGGGACTGTCTCTTGACTTGCTTGCCACCAACCCTCTTCTGCCATCGTCTGCTAACTTTTTTTTTTTTTTTAAATTTTCATAGCCGGTCCCGATATCGTAGATGAGCCTCCGAATAAAAGAAATATTTTAAATAAGCAGCTGGCGCAGTGTTCTGAAGCCGAGTAACGGCGAGTTCCCATCGCTGAGCAGGTTTTAACCGCAACAGCGGCAAACTTCTGCCCAGTAATGCATTGACATCAGGAACAACAATGCCTAACCCAACACAATATTGAAGACGTTTCGATTGCTTAATTATTCTTAGGCCAAGTACGAGATTTTCGTTCTTCAGTGTGAAGCTCCCCGTGTTCAGCCTGGGCATTTATTTGGATCGCTATATTGGCGCCCAGTCGGATTCGATCGATGTTGAGGCTGACTTGATTTTCCAGCATGTTGTTCACCCGCTCTCTGCTGAGAGCCTCTCTTTCTTGTCTCGTGGATGGAGAAAGAGTGCAGCAGCTAAGTAGTTTGAGCATTATTTCTGTTGCTAGATGGCAAGGGCTCGGAAGACTAGACTTACTCAGTTCCGCATCCCCAATCGGCCTGGGTAGAATCAACGGATTCGGGCGGCATGTTTGGGCACAAGGACAGTAAGAAGACGAAACACGAAAATATATCCAAGTTGCTTCACAGAAAAAGGAGAAAAAGAAAATTCACACCAATTGATCAATGTCAAAAATGAGTGCTGAACAGTCTTTGAGGAGTCTGGTAGTTGGTCCTGAGGTGGAAGCTGACATCTTTGCTGCGGCAAAGTTTAGGAAAGGGGGCCCATTTATGTGATGGCATAAAAAACGTACGCGCTGTTCCTCGCAATGATGCATGCAGACGGCTCTGATACTCATGTTGAAAGTATAGCCAGCACAACTATCAAAAGCAACGGGCCGCAGAAACGATATCATGCCTGTCATCTTGGCGGGTCCTTGCATGTGCTCTGTTTTCTATGGCCACATCCGTGCTGGCATCCAAGCCACCCTGACCCTGAACGTGGTCGTTTCCGCAGTTTTCCAGATCAGACGCCCATGGGGAATGGGAGGCGACTTGCGGTTGGTCGTGGCAGCCTGGAGCCCGGTGACCTAGGCCGAGAGGTGACACTATTGATCGTGACGTGGGTTCCAGTAATAAAACAGTCGATTGGGACGGGAGGGTGCGAAGCGGTTTCTGACAGGTAGAGAGCCATGAGATTAAACTCAGACAAGGGGCAACAGGAGGTGTGAGGAGCAAGGCAGAGAGCACTGGGTCCGGCGTAATCGCCTGGCCGTATTCGCTCCTCTCCCGTGACGAGTGGGCAAGCTGGCTCAACACTTGCTTTCTGGCCCTAACGTGCCCAGGGTTTATGGGCTTGAAAAACCTTGCTATTTGACCCGGCTTCCGCGGACGACGGACAACTGGCGAGAATACGGCATGTTTCCAACCCGGCATGAAACTGTTTGGTTTTGTGGGATGGGCTTCTGTCTAACGCAATGGCCCACGTTGCGTTGAGTCAAACGGCCACGCGACGAGGCCGGAATAAAGATTTGGTGCGAGAGACGGAGCAATGAGGTTTCAACTCGCATTCTATGTGCGTTGTCCTGGGAGAGATGAAGACTGAATGCAGTTGAGTGGACCTTGGTGATGCAGCGGCACTTCCAAGTTGCCAGGTCAAGGAAGCCGGCATTGACCTCAGGAGTAAGAGCCGAGCTTGCGGGTGAGGTGCTAGCTAAATGCCAGTGGCACCAAGATCACAAGCCCAGGTTGCAGTACTGAGAGAAACGGAACACGGAGAGAGAGCGTCTGGTCGGTCATGCGTTGGATTGCAGCCGGGAAAAGCGAGCTATACAAGAGCAAACGGGCAGTTCCTTAACTTCAGTCGAACCCAAGGTTGTGTACTGGTTCGATTCATTGTCAAACATTGATGGACAGGGGGGAGGGGGGTGAGTGACGGCCATCGTCTACGACTCCATTGTCTAAAGTAAGAAGCAGGAGCGACCCATCGGGTTTTAATTCTCTACACATGCATACTAGGTACCTAGGAAGGTACTAGGTAGTCAAAAATGGCAACATGGACAGGGACAGACCATGTTGGCCCCTGCCTCGTACTTATTGTTAAGAGTTGAAACCTAATATCGGCGCGCAGAGATGCACGGCTCTTACTGTTCTCTGTATTTCCTCCATTTTTGAGAGCATGAGAGCCTTTACATGCCTAACCGCTCCGCAACACCCTCAGTCGCTGCTCCCGTGTAGTCCTTGGTCAGCACCTTTCTTGGACTGCAAACAACACACAGCTGTCTAAAGTGAGGCGGCAGCAAGTACGGGGTCAGCCTGCCTGTACGCCCAAATCCCCAAAGACCCTTTCTTCCGCAATCACAAGGAGCCGACAATGACCGTGCCATATCAGGAAGAGGCTCGATGCGCTCATTTGACTGTTGACAGTCGACGCCTTCGAAATTCAACTATCAAGAATATTGATCCTCCCCCGACCGAGAGTACGATGTGTCTGCCTCCCACATTAGCACTAGGACTTCCAATTTGGCACGGTTACGTGCCAAGTGAATCTCCGCCGTCCCAGCACCTCATTCTTTTAATTACGGAGGGGCTTCCAAGGGCACAAAGAGGAGCCCGTCATCTCATGATGCAGTACGATGGGCAGTACTAGGCGGCATATCAGGGTTATCGTAAAATAAGAAAAGAGCACCCTGGAGGGTTAAGAGAGGAGAGAAAGCTGAAGAAACGGAAAGACACTGAAAAAAAAACCCCGTTGACATGGCAAAGCACAAGGCAGAGATCTAACCTGGTTTACAACAGGCTTACCACCATGGTGTGTTGCATCATATGCAGCCACACATTGGTGGCACTCACAATTTGGTTCGCACAACCGAGAATTTGGGATTTTCTAGTGCAGCCAAAGAAGCGTGAACAAATCCAGGTCCAATCCGCCCGGCATACCTTGCACTTTCGGTGACCCTTCTGCACGCCGCAGTAAGCACACCAATTTCTGTAGACCCAAGTTTTCGGGTCAGTGTATTAAATTGCACAATAGGTGTAACCATACGCAATGTGGCGTAATTACAGCCATGTATTGATGGTATCGCCTTCGTCGTGGCTCAATATATGCGTCCAACCCGTTGTCGCCGTGCATGCGAAGGGCGTATCGCGTTCATACCTGGATCAATGATCAATTGGTAAGCTCCTTGATTCGACACATCAATCCAGATATCAGTTTTGTGGATTCCATGCATAAAAACATGGTGAGTCGAACATGGCAAGTGTCATAGATCATTCTTGTTGCCGAGAATTAACTTTGAGGAACGGTATAGAAAGCAAGAACAAAATCCAAACACGGTCGCCCTGCACACCATAATATTGTCAAATTTATGCTCCGCGATCTGCCGGTAAAAACAAGGATCAGGCAATGAGGCAAGGTAACAACTAGACGAGACAACAACCGGCGACAGTGGAGTTGTTTTGCTAATAAGATAAAAAAAGGGTAAGACGGGAATACATGCAAGAAACCCAAAATGGATATGCATACCTGAGTAGCTAAGCATGGACTTAGTTGTGGTCTCCTCGTCAGCCCCTCAACCGCCTAGCATCTGACAACGCTGGATTTTGGGCGTTCAATTCAGACATAAACCGGTGGCTGGGCGTTGCTGAGGGCGGAAGGCCTCGGTAACTGGCTCTAAAGTCTCTGCTGACTTTTATTATTTTATTTTCGCAAATCAATGTTGAGAGATGCAGAACTTAAACACGAGGTGTGACCCCTGGCAGGAGGCTAACTATTGTATCTCGGGTCAGATATACGGGCTGGAAGGGAAACAACAATCCATCCCATGCATAGTGGCAGTCTCATATGAATATTATGACTGAACTGTACGGGAATAGTACACAGGAGAAGCGAAAGATGCTCAAGAGGACGATCCGTTTTCAACATATCTGCATGTATGCCCGTGGTCGCCGGAAATGAGGGCGAGTCCCGAAATATGGGAGCCAACCACGACTGACGGATATATCGAGGATACTCGACTCCATAGCCGATGCCAATTTCACCAACCTGAATGGACAGGGAGGCCCATTGTCCTGCACGGAACAAGTTGGGCATTAATCCATTAATCCATGAGATAAGCGCACAACAACTGCCGCCACTGGTTCAGGTGTCATTGGGTTTTATTCCTTCGAAGGATGGTGTACCACACTGATTTTCACCGCCATCTGGATGCCACTGGATGGAAAAAAGAACATTTCTAGCATAGAACAATTACAGAACTGACATCCATTCTAAAGAGAGGAAAGAGATTGGCGGAACCGATGATTTTTTTTGTTTCTTCATGGCGGCGAGAAATAATGCTGCATATTCGAAGCATAAATATGAGCAATTGTGTTCATACCATACGCGAGGCATAACTCTCTCGAACCGCCCGAGTTGCTTTTTCCTTTTGTGCAGATTATTTACCAGCTACTCGGTACGTGGCGTAGGGAATCAGAAACCCCTGATACCGGCAGCTAGACTACGCCACCGATGGCCAGACACAACTACAGAAGATGTAAGATTTTCACGTCCCCTGCTGGGCAATACATGCAGAGACAAATTAGAAACTGGTACTACTAACGCATGCGTGGCGCTAGAGAACTACATCTTTTCAAAAGACGGCGTCGGTTTCGGCTGCCCCCTTTTCTGTTCCCAAATCTCGGCTCATTCCAATCTAACAGGAGTAGAAGTGGTCATGAAACATTTCGTCTTCACTGCGAAAGTACGAAATCTGCAAACATGGGCTCATTTTTCCCGAGCCAGTTTGCGCACATGCCGGCTTGAACTCGCGCCAGGGTCTTGATTATCGAACGATTACTGCTTTCAAAACTTGTCAGAAATGACCAAACTCGCAAGCCTCAGACGCATGTATGTCTGCGGAGTATGAAAATAAAAAATTCAAACCCAATCAATGGCGACAACAGCCTTGATGCCGCCCGATGTGTTGGCTACATATGTACGCGAGGCCGGCTTACGCCGCTGGAGGCCCCCCAGTCGTGCCGGCAAATTTGGGCGTCTGGGGTCTTTGGCCAGCCGTCGATCCATCCAAGATATGGAAAAAGGGAGGGGCCGCAGCCTTGTGTGCCCAGAGACTTTGTATGCCTACAAGAAGGTCAAAAAGTATGCATTTGGAAACGTAATCCCGAGGGGGCTTGATACCCCTGAAATTTGGAGCGGTCGGGCTCCATCGAGGTACGTCTGCAAATGCAACCGGGACGCCACTTCAGGTCATATGCATGAGAAAAGGGGTTCCCGTGAAGGATGTCAAAATATGTAGTGGGGGGCAAAAATTATTTACTCAAGTTGAGCAGCTCGCTATTAGCGTCTATACTATTAATATATTGAAGTACACTAATATATACTAAATACATCAAAGTATATCAAAAGACTTGGACTTCTAAATCTTTACACTCAGTCGTTTTTTTAGTGGGTGATGTAGATCTTTCGAGCAGGACGACTTCCCAGGTCCACATCTTTTGCCGCCCATAATGGTAATCTTTGTTATTTTCGCTCCAGTCTTGAAATCCATTGATCGTATCTTGGAAGTAACCCTGCCGCCCTTATAATTGAACTCGATGTACGAATGCGGCGGTTTTTGCAAAGTCTCCCCGTCGTCCAAATACAACACTCCTTTGGCCCTGCCGTTGCTGCCGACAGCAATCAACAGTTCGAAATCTTGCTGGCGAAGCTCGGTTGTGGTCATGGTAGACCTGGCACGCATAGGCATGATTTGACCACCTCGGACAAAGAGCGGGATATCGGTGATGGTCTGATTTGTTCTAGTGGCGTACTGCCCTATGCCGAAAAATTGCTCGTGCGTGTGGAAGTCGTAGAAGACGTCGTTGGGGAAGTAGATTTTTACACTTGTAGATCCTTGCTCCTGGACTGGCGCAACCATCAACGAAGGGCCGAAGAAGTACTGCATGTCCAAGCCCCAAGTATTTGCATCTTTGGGGTAAATGTAAAACATGGGATTGATAGCCGGCGTCCCATCAGAACTTTGTATCATCAAGGCCGTGTAGAAGTAGTCGAGCAGCCTGTAACGAATGTCAATCGCCTTCTTCGCAGCCTGAGTGACCGAAGGCCACCGGTAGAACTCCTGGTCAATTTGTCCCTCGGCATTGTGGTTACGGTAAAACGGCTGGAAGGCGCCGAGCATGGCCCATCGCGCACAGAGCTCCTCAGTGGTATCCCCGTTAAAGCCGCAGACGTCGGATCCAACCATGGACACCTGGAACATGGAATTGAATTGCAGCATTTGCCGAATGCTCAAGCGGTAATGCTCCCAGCTAGAGTCGTTGTCACCCAGCCAGTGCGCGGCGTGGGCTCCCGAGCCAGCAAAGGTAGAGCGTGTGACGATGAAGGGACGCTTGTGAGAACGCATAGCGATGAGGGCTCTGCGTGAGGCAGCAGCCATCATATGTCCGTAGAGATTGTGCGTGTCAAAGAGAGTGAGGCCATTGCTGTGACGGATGCTCGTGTTGAGACTCTTTTGCGGCAGCACACCCCAGGCGTTGTTGATGGTGTAGGGGGGGTTGATGAGATCACGATTGTCGAAGCCTAGAAAGAAGGGTCTGTAACCTGGTTTGACTTCCTCCATCAAGGGGAAGTAGAGGGGAGGTATAGATAGCATAGGTTCTGGGAAATAGAGGTAGACAGTACGGGGTTTCTTTCGGGAGGGGAGGGGCTTTATTCCATTGTCGTCGCATTTTGTGCCCGGTGGCTGGAAGTCACAAGGCCATCCAGGTAATTCTCTCGGCGGTGACCGAACGAGCGGTGGTGGAGGCGGGTACTGCAGAGCTACCTCGTCAATATTGTTGCACGGGAAGTCGCAAAAGTTGGAAGGCTCGTTCATGTCTATCCACAGGTAGTCGATGTCAACGCCTGTTGCAGGGTTAAAGAAGGTGTCGAACTCCTTATTCCAGTATTCCTGGATGGCAGGGGCGAACCAGTCTGGGTAGACGGTGCGGCCGGGCCATACGACACCTTCATAGGGTAACCCCGATGAGTTGACAAGGAAGGACATTGGCCACGTCTTGCCGTTGTTGTAAGGGCCGTAGTCCTTGACGGCAATGGCAGGATCCAGCATCATGACGAATTTTTGATTCCTGGAGCGGAGATGCTGTACTAACTGACGCATCTTTTCCAGGGGAAACCGCTCAGGGTCTAGGGAGAAGGCCTGTCGCAAAGTTAGTAACGTGTGAATGAGAAGATGAGGATATGGCAAGGGTCACGAACAGCTCGGCCATCCATGTAGTCAATATCCGTCCACATGGTTTCGAGAGGAATACCAGCTTGGCTGTAGTTGTGCACGACTTCAGCAACGTTGAAAACATCTTGGTAGCCCCATCGACACTGGTGAAGTCCCAGCGCACCGTAAGGCACCAAGGCTGGCTGCTGGACGACCTCGGAATACTGCTTGGCCACGTCAATGGGAGTTTCTCCAGCAAAGAAGTAAAAGTCGAGCACTCCGCCAAGGATATTGTACTCCAAGTAGGCGCTATAGGGATCGCTGTCGATTACGACATCCATGCCGTTCGAGTTGAGCAAGAAGACGCCGTGGGTTCCCTTTTGACGATGCTCTATGTACATGGGGTGACTTCCGTAGAGATTCCAACCAGCAGGGACAGAAGGGGTATCGGCATTCCACAGCGTACGCGTATAGTTGTTGGTCTTTAGCCGGAAGGAATCAGAGTGCTCCCCAAAGCCGTACAGGTTAGGATTCACGGGTAGCGAGGTACGCAAACGAATATACTGGTCCTCAAAGACCAGTCCTGCGGCAGACGAGTCGAAGAGTATCGTAGTGTCCTTGGTGCGAACAATTCTGAATGAGAACGGGTATTCGGTGTATTCGAACTCCAAAAGTGGCTTTTTGCTCTGTCTCTTTCTGCTAAACTTGGGACGGGGAAAGACAAGTTCGGGAACTTGGTAGGCTTCCTGTTTTGGATCGGCAATTTGGACGTGAAGGCGCGTGGCTGCATGGGCAGTGGTTAACCCTCGTTTTCTGCTTGTTACCATGAAGCAAATAAGTACTCACGAGTCTCAACCACATGCGTGACCTTTAGGAACGGGAGATCCTTGCCGTAGACGTTGCAAGGTTTGCCAGCGAGTTCCAAGTCGATGAATCTGGCCCTGTCATCATGGATTTCCAGAAACCGCCACAAACCGTCCGAAATTTGGCCGTCCTTGACCGCTCTGTAGCCGGGGCATTCTCTCAGACGATCGCGGGTATTCGGTTTTGGAGTAGCAGCTATCCCGCCAAGGGCAAAGAAGAACTGAATAACTGCGCCAGCTCTCATTTTCCTTGTCTTGCGTTAGTAGGAAATGAAAGTGAAAAGGAAGAGGAGGACGAGTGAAACCCAGTCAAACCCAGTCATACACCAAAGGGGCCAGGTACATTTATACCTACCAAAAATAAAATACCAAGCTATACTAGAGTCTGGTATATTAGGTTATACTAGAGTATGCTAGGTATCACTAAAATATACTAGCATACACTATAGTATGCTTAGCATATGCTTTATGATGGGCAAAAAATATTCTGTTGTAGACTGCATCGATCAATCGGCAGGCCGCTTTTGAATCACGCTGATAGCGTGGACGAAGAAGTCTGGCCGAAAAATTTGGGGGGGGGGGGATTCAATAGTTAACAATCAATCATGAACAATATTCACCTCCAAGTGTTTTAATATTGATCAAAGATGCGGGGGTGCGGAGTCGCACAAGCGCAAAGATGTCATGATGTAAAGGGAAGGTGCGTCCTGTGACTCTTGTCGTTGCCAAGTTCCCCGCAGTTTTGAACGTCCAAATCCCCTGTCTGATGGCGCAGGCTAAATCGGACGGCCCACTCGCCAAGCACCAGCATCGGGTCGACGGGTCCGATCTCCCAAGGTTCGGGGGGAAAAGGCACCAGGGCTGGTCGGAGGGTGGCTTGGGAATTGACTTCGTTTCCGTACTCATGGAACACTCCTTCCTTCCCATGTATTTCACCACACGCAGCTAAGCATTTTTGGGGTGGCTTTGGGCCGCACCTTCCACTTGCCGAACGAACTCTATGCAGACGAGTGCTAGATTAGACTCAGTAGGCCCGAACCAAGGCTTGAAGTCCCATTTATGAGGCATCGCGTGCAGCCAGGTCGGAGCCAACCACACACTCGCTTATCCCGGTTCACGCATCATGATTGCATGTGCCCATGTGATGAAAAAGAACTACCATTCAAGTATGGAGTTATCGTGGTCTAGTCGGAACTTCTTCGCACCACCCGAAGTTTGTACACATTCCACCTTCACCTTGCATGGCCAAAGCTGATTGAATCCTACTTTCCACGCCTTGTTCGTCCACAAAGCCACCCATGCATCTTACCATGAAACACCACGACCAACACCACCAGGAGCCACGCTGGGCACGACACTGGGCGCAGCACTTGGTACAGCGCTCGGTACAGCACTGGGTACAGCATCGGGAACAGCACTGGGTACAGCATCGGGAACAGCACTGGGAACAGCACTCGGCACAGCGCTCGGTGCAGCACTCGGTGCAGCGCTCGGTGAAGCGCTCGGTGCAGCGCTCGGTGCAGCGCTCGGTACAGCACTTGGAACAGCACTCGGCACGACACTCGGCGCGGCACTGGGGGCACTGCTCGGCTGATTGTTGGGCATGTTGCTAGCACACACAGAAAGCTTCGGCATGCAGCCGTTGCTATTCACCTCGGCATGGAAAGCTTCAGCAGCGCCCGACGCCGCAACGAGATTCCCGGAAGTCATGGCCTCAATAAACCCATTGAGAACGTTGTTGATGCTGGAGATGCACTCCTGCGGGATAGCATTACACTACACAGGGGATGTCAGTCAGCTGGGGTTCGGGCATAGTCCAGTTGCAGCTGAGGGCGCTCACCTGGGCCGTCTCCTGTCTCCTGAGGGTCTTCTTGATATCATCTCCCTGGTGCCTGACGTGCTCTTCACGCGTGCGCTGCACACCCTGAGGGACGGCTAGGGCGGCGGAGGCAAGAACAGTGGCCATGTAGAAGAACTTCATGTTGGCGATTTGTATCAAAGAGCTCGATGGAATTTTATACTGGCGATGAATTCAAC
The DNA here is from genome assembly GCF_000187425.2 of Metarhizium robertsii ARSEF 23. Classification (NCBI taxonomy): domain Eukaryota; kingdom Fungi; phylum Ascomycota; class Sordariomycetes; order Hypocreales; family Clavicipitaceae; genus Metarhizium; species Metarhizium robertsii. The sequence continues at coordinate 2,668,658 of NW_011942149.1, read as the reverse complement.
CACTGCTCCAAGATGGACGAGGAGGGGGCCTCCTTTATACCAGCAAGCACGACTCTTATTTCCGCTTCTACCGCCCAGCTGGTATGCGACGTCTTTCGAAAATTAAGACGGGTTTTGGGGAAATATCTCTCGAGGCCGATATCGAGACAGTCCTCCTGTACAAGAGCCAGCATGAATCCCGTTCAGGTTTCCAAGTGACCCGCTTTTGACGTTCGTTGCTTCAACACTCGGCCAGACCAATTCCATTGCCGTCGTTGCACCTCATCTAGTCCAACTGCGGTATGCTCCAGGGCGACAAGAACGTGTTGAATCGACAAACACATCACCAAGTTGGGTAAATAGCTTCGTCATTTTTCCTTGAAGAGTGCCAGCTACTCCGCGGAGGCCATCGCATGCCACAGTCCGAGGCAGCCATGTCCGTGGAATGTGGGAGCATCACGATCCCTACCAATCTATCTAGGCATTTGATCGCTGAGACATGTTTCTCCCAAGGCAATGATATCATTCTCGTCTTTGTGCAAGCTCTCTAAACGAGTGTCAGAGATGCGTTACAAGATGTCTCTCTTTCTAGTTGGAAGAATTCCTTCCTCGCCCTGCTTGTCGACTTGTAAGTTGTAACACTATACTGCTCCACAACGTACATGCGCATTTCGGCGGCAATAATACTCTCCGGCCTTCTCCGTGTCAGCGATGGGCAGTTATTCCTATGTTCAACCCGATCGTACATTATCAGTTAACTTTCCATTTTTGTTGCCGTGTGTGTCATCCCGTTGCACAAAGCAGGAGAGCTTTCGTCGGTACCAGCCATGAGAACGCTCCTGGATGTAAGTAAGCCCTCCATTTTTCGAGCTTTTCAGCCATTGAAATGCAAAATGAACACAAAAGGCGAAGGATCATCACAAGGAACCCATACAAAGTCACTTCAGCCGGTATGTTGCTCACTCCTCACTATGGAGAGGTAGGCGGTCTCGCTACGCCCAAAAATCTCAAAGAATAACCGACTCAGAAAATCATTATCCATCGTAAGGCCTCTCAAGGATATTTTCCATCAAATTTTCCCAGATTCCATATCATGGTACCATTGGGCTAGCATGTGAGATGTCTTGCACCATCTCCATACCGTTGTCTCAGGCCTTCCTACCCAGAGCACAACGTGATGATGAGAAACCTTCTCGCAGCCCAGGTTTCTGGCTTGGCGTTACTACTAGCCCTATGCTCGAATTCCTACGCTATCGTTTAACAATTAGTCGTCACTAACGCAATGTATGCTGCGGGTGTTTTTGTAGCAAATGTATATTTAGCTAGTCGAAGTGTGTAAGCAAGTAGTTAACTAAAAAAGACCTCCGCCGCCATCTCCCGCCAAACCGGTCACCCCTTTTGTTGGTTTTTTGTTCGTCCTCCTAAAACTCGTCACCAAAGAACTACTTTTTGCAGTCTTTCCATCAAATGTACCACATAGTACCTCTGATAAAATCTCTCTGCCGCATCTCGCCATCGGCAGGAGGCTTGTCGCCTTCTGGTTTACCTCCAAGCTGGAGCAAAGGAGGCGCGTCTATGCCTCGTGAAGGACCTTCCATAGTCTGCCCCATTGCAACTTGATCACGGATCATTTCGTGGCCCTTTGCACCAGCCCTAAATCCTTCACTACTGGCAACGTTTTCGTGTGCTCGTGCTCGAGCACAAGCCAAATGCGCGTAGTAAACGGCAGGATGGAGGGAAACCGGTGTGGTTGAGCGGGCGTAGGAATAGCATTGATGATAAATCATCTTTTGCAAGTCATTGACCGGAATTCCCATTTCGTCTAGGATGACATGATAATGTACTGGCCGTGCGGTACCTTGGATGGCCACGTGCGAACACATGTAAAAATCCCACATGAAGGGGTGAGTTACCTCTCTTTCGACGAGAGTGCCAGGCAGGGCATTGGCATTTCTATCTCCCTTCTGTGGATAAAAGCGAATGTGATGTCTTTTCGTGGCGACAATCACCGTGAACTTGGGGAGCTGCGCGTTTGGTGCCTTCTCTCGGAGATAAGTCTTGATTTCCCGAATTTCTTGGTCCAAGACTTGAGCAAATTGTCCCTCTGCCACACCATCTCGAAAGTAAATGATGTGCTTGGGAAAGGCGCCCTCATGACCAGCCATCCAATACTTGGCCAACTGTCCAAACATAACATGGATATTGGCAGCCGTAAGCATCTCCACACGGTATCCGTTGGATTCCACCACAGCAGCATACCTATTGGCGTCTCGATCAATAGACATGGTCATGGCGCCAGTAGATGGCGAGCCACCTCCAGGAGCCCCATGAGAGATGTCAACGCCAATAATCATCGTCGGGCGATCCTTGGGGAAGTAAGTCGGCGAGCTTTTCCATGGAGGAAGTGTGCGAGAGGTAGCCCCCCCAAGCTTGGCATTGACCTTCATGCACACATTAGAATGGTACTGCCCATTATTGTTGGCAACGGCCGAGCCATTGACAACCTGAGAAAGAATGCCGAATCGACAATCTGCAGACTTCTTCAGCCGCTCATAATGCGGGCTGTTCTTGTGCTGAACAACGACGAAGAGCAGCTGTGTATATCCCCTCTGGAGACAGATTTGCTTATGGGCCCAGGCAATGGCTTGAGCAACATCGTTCTTGACGTCTCCTGGCACGTTCAACAGGAGGGCATCTGCTGGGCATTTACCCCCATGCGCAAGAAATGCGTTGCGGAATGTCTTCGCAAAGTTTTGCAACTGCGGGTACCCAACACAAGCATCCATAACGATAAACGCCCAATTCTGCAACGGCGCAACGTTCTGTTTCCAGAACTTCTTACCGCGAAGATCCCAGCGACCAGCAAACTTGGGGTCTGCATTTCCCTGGCCAAAGTTGACTTGAGGAGGAGGTAGAATCCGAGCATCGGTCTTGGTGAATGTAGGCTCGAATTCAACTCCATACATTTTCAAGTATGGATCTGCTGAGAGCTGAAGGCCCTTGTAATTGTTCTCAGTGTCAGCCCGACGTTGCTGAGGCCTTGTGACTGCAATTTTGATCATGGCAGCCGTTTGGTCTGGCGTCAGCTTGAAGGCGTAACGCTGCATGGGCTCGATGATGGCAAACTCCATAGGAATAAACCCCCCCTTTCCAGCAAAGATAAGAGGCAAACTGGGGTTCTTCAGATGTACCTTATACTTTTGCTTGTAATAGTCGGCAACAGAAATCTGAGTTCCATTGCATTCAAAGGTGACAGTTCTGGCCGTGGCGCCTTCGCCTCCATACTTTTCATCAAAAGCAAAGTCCATGATGGTATACACTTTGTCACTTGCGGGTCGATTGGCGTGTGCGACAGTAAATTTGAGCTTTCTCAGTTTTCGCAAATGCTTGAATGCATCCGATGACTGATATCTACCCTCATTATTTCGCACAGGTCGAAGCACTTGACCAATAGTCGAAGAATTGAGGCCTCTCCATTTGCGATCGCACAAAGCGAGGAAGTTACACATAAGTTGGTCGACAGGCTGTGGCCCAGTCCAGAAGACAGTGTTGGCAACATCAACGTTTAGAGCCAGGCCGGTTCCGCCACGAGTAATGTTGTGGCTCATGCGAATAGATGCGTAAGTCCCTTTGTGAACTTCCAGTACGTTACCGTCCAAAAGAGGTCGACCACTTCCCGAGGCACTGTAGAAGTTTCTTTTGATAGCCGTCATGTGTTGTGATGGCCATTGACGCAGGAGATGGTCCATAAAGTTGAGGGCCACCTGGACATTGGTGTTGAACTGAATCTTACGATCCAAATAGCCTTGAATCGCACCAATATGGACTTCGGTTGTGGCCCGAAGGGTCACATGAAATCGGGCACCTTCTCGGGCCTGCGTACCTGGTGGCCGTTTGCCCTCGTCCAGGTCGACAGTGAAGCGAAGCTCACCACGATCAACCTTGCCTGGAGCCCAAGCGAGTTTGCGACCATCAAAGATCCACATGTTGTATTGGTACTTTTGCAATGCAGCCTTCGTAGCTGTGTTTGTCCAAATCTTTTTCATCAAGACAGACTTTCTTTCATTGTCTGGGGAAATAATCACCTATGCGCTGTTTAGCTGCCATTTTTCAGATAGAAAAGATAAACAGTTTGACATCTTACATCGTATTGATAGATCTTTTTCCCGAAATCGAACTTTTTCATTCGATATTGGTTAACTTCAACCACGGCATTGCTACCTTCTGTGTTGAATTTGTTTCCTCTCAAAGCGAATAGGTCCTTCTGCCCTTCGGTCACGTAAGCATCCGGAGGGAGCTCCATCCTCGTGTTCCCCTTATCAGGCTGCGTAGCTGGTTTGGCGGGATCGTAGCCAGGGCCAGAGACCCATCCAGCAGCTGCCTGACCCGATCGCGAAGGCGAGCCGGTTCGACTCCCTGGAGCAGAACCTTGAGGAGCCCTGGAAGGGAGGCGAGAGCCAGACGAGCCCTGGCCGGAGGGGCCTGGAGATCGGCCACGATCAGACATGATGGTGACGCTATAGAATGTTAGCTTACTGAAACAAAGCAATGGAAGCAAATCACAATATCGTCAGGGAATGTAGATGTATCCACATCCCGGAAGACTCTATAGAGAGCCGAATACCTTGAATGCTGATAGGAAGAGATGGTGAATGGAGTGAACTTACTTGGCCTACCAATTCAAAATGAAGAGGAACCAATAAATGAGATTCGCGCGAAACTATGCCAAGCAGTCTGCTGGAACCAACGAAGTCAGCTCAACGATTTCTGGAGCAGTGAACGAAAGCAGCGATAGGGAACACTGATGTAGGTTTGAACCCAGCCTGCAAAATGAAGACTGGGCAGTCAAAACTTGGCAAAGGCCGTATTTGTTTTATCCTGCCTTCTTCTTGGCTGAGATGAAAGGCCCGTATCTTAACAGAATCTCCACGAAGTGTAGCGTTCAAACAACGAGAAACAACAGGAGCTGACCACAGGGCCGTTCTGATGGCCAACACAAATGTGTGAGCGAGCATGAAAGAAGCAGAAAACACTTACGAATTCCCAAATCTGATGAAGTTGAAAGGCGAGCTTGCTGTAATTCAGTGTTTCTGAAATGCTTCTGCATTCGTGCGTAAAAGGACGCGCGCAATGAGGAAAGGCTAATGAAAGCACAGAGGTAGAAGACGGCCCGGTTGAAGAGGAAGTGTGTTGAAAGAGATGAAGATGGAAGAGATGTTTGAGGGGAAAGAGAAGGGAAGAGGAAGCACACGGGCAGGCACTGTTTATGTAGGCAAGTGCTCCTAACACTTGCATGTGCCAGTTGACAGGTGGTTGTTGCCAGCTGCCCGGCCAGGTGTAATCACTGATGCTCGTGTGCACTTGGGAGCACTTGGGAGCACTTGAGGTGTTAATGCGTGGCTTTCGCACCTGCAGGAGATTTAGAAACCATTACCAACTGGTAGCGGTAGCATGCGACAGAATGGAAGCTGGACAAGGGCTAAATTAATAAATGGCATGGAGTCTCGGACTGTTCATCGATAGCAGGACCCCGGTTGTGAAAAATTCACTCTCCGTTGTTGACCTTGATATAATAGCCGAGACATTGCCCAGTCACACTGCAGCCCGTCAAACGCGTTAACGCAGACATCGTTGCTCGAACTAAACGTGATCGGATGGGTTATATATAGTTCTTGTATAGGAGACTGTGTGTTTGCATGTCGCACCGATTGCTGTGCTCTGACGGACACAAGCTGGGGGAAAGGAGTCACAGTCCTGGATCTCAAGGAACAAATGTTAGCTAACGTCGCATTTGAACTACCTACCAGACCTCCGTTTCTTTTCTCCTTGGCAAAGGATTTACATGATTGTTATAACACCCATCGTCAACTCAACCCTGCTTTAGAAAATAGTTATAGCCAGGTAGATGGCAAGAGAAAGCTTCCTTGAGGCGATATGCATCTCGTAGTTTCATTTCAAATGTCTACCAAACGCCTTGCAAAATGCGTCATCAACACCAACTGCAACCTAACCCAACTTGTCGTGTCAAAAAATCCCAATTGTACTTGTACATATAACAATTCGTCAAAACTCAGTACCGATAACCCCCGTATTGACCAGCAGGTGGTGGTATTCCATAGGCGCCAGCAGGAGGTGGCTGCCATGATGAAGCCGTGGCACCACTGGCATCTGGTGGCGGAGCGTAAGGATTTGCAGCAAACGCATTTCCGCTCTCTGTCCTCAGTGGCGAGTTCCTGTAAGCTCCCGATGCTGCGGCCATGCGTCCGTACGGACTGGTTGGCCGGTTGCCAAAATCTCCAGACGCCTGTCTACTGTGATTCGCAGACGTGATGCGATATTGACCGCCAGTTTTAGCTTTCCAAGAAGCATAGTCCGGTAGCTGGGTGTCGCGAAGCAATGACACCATGATGGTCGGGTTGAGTCGGGTGTCGTCGTAAGTGGGTGCTGGCGGCAAAAGGCTTAGGAGGAAAGTCACGTCTCGGGGTAGCGCCGATGTTTGATTACGGCGCTGTTGGTCGAGACGTCGTCCAGCTGCTCCTTTCAAGGGGGAAGCCCCTCTAGCAATTCTCTTTGGTGGATTGAGGTCCTCGTCTTCAATGCCAAACGGGCGCTTGGGCGAGGCGGTGGCTCGAATGAATTGTGGCCTTGGGCTTTGTTCCTGCCGGGATGGTGGAATACTCTCCCTTGTAGAGATGGGTTGTTCAATCGCAGGGATAAGCTGTTTTGGTCGCATCTGCACAGCCTTGGATATAATGATTGGTGCCGCTACAGGATCAAAAGTTTCGGTTGAATATCGTGAGGTGAAATAACTCAGCTTGGGATCCTCTGGAAACAGTTCTGCCATACGAGCTTCTAGCTTCGAGATCTGTGAAAGCTCCCCGTACTGCGATTCATACTTGTGGAAGTAAGCATAGAGTTGTTTGGCCTTTTGCAGAGTTTCTGGCTTAGATACCAAGCGGTTGACACATGTTTCGAACACAACGCGGGCGTCTATACAAATCGATTAGGAAACCCGAATTCAATCTAAAACGGGGGTGACTTGGAAAAAACAACTCACTTGTGGTGTCATCCTTGGAATGGAGGTACTTCAAGTATTCTACCATGAATCCAGCATCATTGGGGAAAAGTCGCGCACCACGCTCGAAGATTTTTGCCCCGACAGGATCCTTATAAACCACCGATTCCAACAAGGCCACTGCGACATAGACATCGCTCGTTAGACGGCCCTTTTGTCGCGCGTCGGTGAAAACTTTTCGTAAGCCACCCTCAGTTTGATTACCTTTCCCTTGAATACGTCGCATGGCGCGAGCCATGGCGATCCAGACATAAGAAATTGTCTTTGACAGGAGATGTGACTCAGCAGCGTACGCCTGTTGAATGGCAGCAATACGCTCTTCTGTGGGAGACTTTCTAACCTTCTTCTCCTCATCGTCGTCGTCATCGTCATCTTCCTCTATAGATTCTTGGACAGCGGGTTCATTTGCTGCAGCCTGTTTGAGGGTGTTGACTTCAAGCTTCTCCCGTTCTTTGACTTTGTCGCCCATTTTGTAGAGGGTATCCAATACAGCGTCGTAAGGTTTCCGCACTGCCTTGGCATATTCAGATTTTTCTCCTTCTTTCTCTGGATAGTTGGCTTCGATATGGTCAGCGTGTTTGAAGGCAAGCAACACGCTCTCTGGGTTGGCGCTGATGCCTTGAAGCAGCATTTCGGTGCCAAGAACCTTCTCATTTTCTCGAATGTCGGCTTCAAAGCACCAAGCGGCTGCATTAACCCAAACTTCGGGCCAAAAGCGTAGGGCCATTAAGGCTTGTTTGTAGCAATACAGAATCCGCTGCTTGTATGCTTTCGGCTCGTCGTCCTTGAGGACCAAAGGATCTTCCAGTTCCCAAGCGATCCACTTCTTCCACATTTCAACTTGGGCATGGAATTCCTCATGGCCATCAAAGCCTTGAGCGGGAGGCAGCCGTGGGAGATTTTCTCTCTTGAGGTTTCGTGTGATGTTGTCCAAAGCAATGTTGGCGCTCTTCGCCGACATGTATCCCGGTGATCTCTCTTGGATGAACTTACGACCCTATTCCATCAGGTTAGGTTAGTTACGAAGTGAAGGCTATTGCAGTCGTTGGAACGTACAGTAACTTTGTTCAGGCCCATCTCGAATTGATCATACTCTTTCCATAGAGTATTCACAGTTGACATAGGGACGGCGATGGCACGATGATATGCTTTGCGGAGTTGATCCATCTTTTGTTGATCCTGCCATCCTGTGCCACCAACCTGACCTGGGCCATTTTTGATGAACTGAACATAGTCTTGCCAAATATTACCCGAATCACGGTCAAATCCAATGGTGTCAATGACAAACTCGTATGACTGAGTGACGGTACGTCGGGCCTGACCGGTTGGGTCATTTGTCAGGTCATTCCGACGTCGAATATAATTAAGATATAACGTCCAAAGCTTGACGTTGGGCACAGACATCAGACATCTTCCAAAGAGTTGTTCAGCGTCGACAAAATTATCAAGATTGAGTTCCATTTCAATCCATTCAACCCAAATATCAGCCTATGAAATGGCTTCGTGTCAGTCGCTAAACGGTATTCTTTATTCAGATGTTATAACTCACCGCTTGGGGAAACACTTCGAGGAAACGGTTGTACAGTAAGCGGAGTTCGTCAAGCCTGCCTCGACGCTTATGATCGGCCATTAGGTTGATCCACGCATCCATGTCTCCACGCGGGTCTTCCTGAATGCGCGCCTCCAAAAGTACCACGGGATTCACTCCAGCCAGCCCAAGAGGTGCATTAGGAAGCGCGCCGGCAATGGGAATGGGCGTAGTGCCATTGCTGGTTTGGTTGGCATTGGCCGCAGCCGAATTTCGTGCTCCAGATGGAGCGTCCTGGTTATCGTCCTCTTCATCATCCGACACCTCGACCAAAAACCCCCCCGACATCTTAGGTTTGTTGGCTGGTCTCTGCGACGGTGTCCCGGACGCAGACTTGTCAGGTATGTGCGAGACACTGTCAAAACCGACAGATTCGGGATCATATTCGCCTCCATCGTCCTGGTCCTCTTCATTTTCATCAATACGCTCGGCAGCTTCGCTCACAGCTTCCGACGTTTCCTCAGGCTGGTCGAGACCTGCGCTCAGCTGCGCGAGCGGATCATATTCCACACCAGAACCCTCCCCTTCCCAAGCAGCATCTTCCGTGGCCATTTTCACGAGCGCACTTGTATTCTTTATATTAGAATATGATGGAGAAGTCGCGATATACGTGGTCGTTGGCGGGGTTGTAGTCCAAACGAGGCAAGGGACGTAGCTCCGTCTCGATGAAATTGCAAGAGGAACAGGCGGGAAGTATATGAGAGACACTCGAGTTGCGGGGGAAGAAATATAATGCTCTGTAAAATGGCTAAGTAACTGATGCTGCGGTAGGATCATGCAATGCCTGCAGGCGACTCGCTGAAATGGAAGCTTCGCCTGCTGAGTGGCGATTCCAAAGCAGCTCTCCACGACCGGCGAAGACGCGAGACGTCGGTGAAAGGCGCAATAATGTTAAAGAAAGCAAAATAACAAAACAATGCGATAGCGATACGATGGTCTGCGGCCTGTGCTGGATGTCGGGTGGCACCAGCAGCAGGATCAGGCTGTGATTGACAGCTCTTGAAGGTGTTGATGTCCTGAGAAGCTCGTCGCAGAGTCGCAGGCAAAAAACAAAGAATAGCTAGTCCAAAATGGGCGGGCGGTGAGCCCTTTGTCTCTGCATGGACCAGTGAGCGCCCCAGGAACCAACTCAACCGATAATTTGGATCCCCGTCACAGGGGTAGTTTAGAGGACGAGGACAAGTCCAAGTACCAGACAATGTGCGAACTGCTGAGGATAGGTTGTAAGTTGTTTTGTCACCCCGTATGAGTCCAATACATAATATCAGTCTCAAGCCCTTGCCTACAGGGCTACTTACTAATGCCATGCAAACACACATGGCCAAGTACTTATATATTTCGTATCATCTGGTTTCCCCTACTGGTATCTACCTAGGTACCTAGTACTAGTAGACGATGTCCAGGAAGGCGCGACTCGACGATAGGGTACCTGCCTAGATGCTCCAGAAGGGCAACGACTTGGAACCCACAGTCAGCCTCTCAACGCGCTGGTGGCCATCAAGCGCGTCCCACCTTCTCGCTGTCACGCACTTGACATGCGGTCCCTCATTGAGCCTCCGTCCGCCACGACTTTTCTGCCACCCGGTAGACTTGTTTGCCTTCCTCCAGTCCACGCCAGCCTCCTTCGTCTCTATCGACAGGGTTCTGCCTCCCTCCAGCACAAAGCTTGATTTTGTTGACTTGACAGCGCGTTCGTCTCTGCCACACTCCAAATAACGTGTCGCCGTTTGCTGAAGCGCTCGATCAATTTGCGCGCCACCTTCCCGCACACCGTCACCGCTGCTCTTACAACCAACTGCAAACTTTCCACATCCCCTGCCCATTTGCATTCGACGGATTCAACCCAAGTTGCGCGTACCCTACTTCGACGCAAAGCTAGCGTTTCGTTTTTCGAAAGATATACTCCATCAACATGTCCGTCGTCTCGCTACTAGGTGTCAAGGTGCTGAACAACCCGGCCAAATTTACCGACAAATACGAGTTTGAGATCACATTCGAGTGTTTGGAGGCGCTCGAGAAAGGTACAAGCTGTGAAACGTGCATCCATCTATGCATTCAAAGCCTACAGAATAGCTGATTGTACTCTAGACCTTGAATGGAAGCTTACTTACGTCGGTTCTGCTACCTCGTGAGAACCACCTCCCAGCGTCATTATTATACCTGATCGACGGACGGTAACTGACCCGGCATTTTAGCGATCAATATGACCAGGAGCTTGACTCACTGCTGGTTGGACCGGTCCCTGTCGGTGTGAACAAGTTCTTGTTTGAGGCCGATGCTCCTAAGACTACACGAATTCCCGACGCTGATGTTCTTGGAGTTACTGTGATTCTCCTAACCTGCGCTTACGATGGTCGTGAATTCGTCCGGGTAGGCTACTACGTTAATAATGAATATGATTCTGAGGAACTTAACACTGATCTCCCGGCCAAACCCATCATTGAGCGCGTGCGGCGCAACGTGCTTGCTGAGAAGCCCCGTGTCACCCGCTTCGCCATCAAGTGGTATGTTGAGCGACCCTTCCAGTTGCTTGCTGTCAGTTTTCTGATCATGCTAATGAATCCCATAGGGACTCCGAGGCTTCGGCCCCCCCTGAGTTCCCTCCAGAGCAACCCGAGGCAGACCTTGTTGCAGATGGGGACGAATACGGTGCCGAGGAGGCCGAGGAAGAAGCTGCTGCCGAAGCCGCCGAAAAGGCTGAACTCCAGCCTGGGGAGGACGCTGAAATGGCTGGAGTTGAACAGGAGAATGGGAACGCCGAAGAGAATAGGCCGGAAGAGGAAGAAATGTCCGAGGATGGCAGTGTTGATATTGAAGGGGAGAGTGAGGACGAACTCGACGAAGAGGAGGAGGCTGAGGCTGAAGCTGGTGAGGACGATGCTATGGAAGTGGACGACGCCGAAAAGCAGACCGACGCCCCAGCTGCCAAGCCCGTCACCGTTTCTTCCTAACGGACTTGCGGCTAAGATACGTGATATCGACACACCCTTTCTGGCCAACCTTTTTGGAAGGATTATTATGCCATCTTGCTCATCGGTCTTCTTGGATGCTACTTTAGGGTGGGTGAGCGCGTTCGCGAATCAAGCAAGGTTGGTTAGTAGATGAATGAACTATAGAGCTATGACGGTTACGAAACAGGATGATATCCAGGGAGGTAATAGGGATGCGGTGGTTGATTACATAAGAGTTCGTATATTATTACTCGGGGATAGAAAGAGCACGGTGGATTACAAAGTCAATTTACACTACTTGCCACGGTAAAAGGGTATCCAAGAGTGTTCATTCCATGCCTGGGTTTGACGGGCTGATGTGCTGTTCATTGTCATTGTCATTCCTTGTTGATTTGATCTGACACTGCCTTGTCTAGCCCTGTTGTAATATCTTGATTGCCCATCATCCACGTGACATTCATTATCATAAATCATCAAATTTAGGTCGTCAAATCATGATTCAGGAAAAAGGGGAAAGAAAAGACCGGGCGACCTCCTCATTCACACCAACCAGGTCCTCCATTATATTATACCTTGCCCAGCTCCCCTTCTCCATTACATCTCTTCTGCCACGGCCACTTCCAGCGACTACTGACGGGCGGCTGTTCATTCGCCACTCTCATCCTGAGCCTTCTCTTGCGGCCCTTTGCCAAGTGCAGGGATTGATTATCAGGCGCGTCCTGTTCGAGGGCCCCGGTAAACATTCTGTAAGGAAACGTGACTACCCGAAGGATGAATCTGTATAATTCTCCCACGACGACGGTGAATATGCGTGTTTGCAGGAGGAATATCAGCGCCATGAAGGGGATGCACACGAGGACCATGGTGACTGCGAAGCGCCAGTCAGTCGCGGGAATCGTGAATTCCGTAATGCCAAAGACGGACTATTTTTTTTTACGAAATGTTAGTTACCCATTTATTCTTCTTTTCTTCTTTTGTAACTGCCTCGTCTCGGGATAAAGGGGCTCACTTGCAGTGACAAAGGTCAGCGGCAGGAAAATCATGCTAATCATGGTCAGGATGCGGATGTTGTCGCCCTGGTCAATGGCCCTCCTGCTCTCCTTGATGGAGCTCCCGCTGAACAGCTGGTCCCTCAGGTTCTCAATCTCCTTTCTGGTGCGCTCGTTGCGCTTCAGCACCTCGCCCAGCTCGGCGACGGCCTTTTCCAGCTCGCGGCGCAGGAGGGCCATCTTTGCGAGGTACGCCTCGCCCGAGGGTGACGAGGGCGAGGGATGGGGCCAGAGGACCGGGTGGTTCCCGGACCAGAAGTCGTCGGTGAAGGTGTCGAAGTAGGCGCCCACCATGGCCTTGATGCCCGTGTTGATGACGGCGAGGGTGTTGTAGGCCCAGAAGTAGCGCCGGATGTAGGTGAAGTGCTTGTCTTCGAAGAGGAGCTTGTCGCGGAGGCGGCGGTCGAACATGAACTCGGTCTGCGGGCGATTAGGACAAGATCCCG